>NC_081432.1:20874019-20973259 GCF_949786415.1 Peromyscus eremicus
TTATTAACCAATCCTCTTCTGTTTTTTTAACTACTTTTTCTAAGTGTGATGTATGTACAAAAGTTCATATAACATATGATACAATATAGAGTTAGTGGGTAAATAATCTAGTACAAGAAAATTATTCCATCAAGTATTATTTAGGATGAAAATAGGTGCTGCTTTTTATTACCATTTTCTATATTTCTAAAATATATTTGTGATCATGACAGTGTTTTTATTTGTCCTAAAGGGATCTATTACTTTTCAAAGTGCAGAAATATAACATAAATGTCTACTATTGGGAAACAGATAAAATAAAGAAGGAGCAATGGGAGAGTTACAAAAGAGATACATTTAATAAAGAATTTGGTTGAAAGGCAGCATGTTTCAAATATAAGAGTTAAAAATAATTTTAATGAAGAAGAGATCATGAATATCACTCTGTGGTACTTAGGCATTGTAGGAAAATATTTGAGAGTAAATGGTGTGAGATTTGAACTATCTTTCAATACACTATGACATCATTTCATATAGAAAAAAACATTTTCTAAATATCATGGGATGGCATAGACAACATCTACTAAATTAAGTCTATCACTTGCTGAGCTAAATGTATCTCCAGTACACAAAATACTTGGCATAAAAATCCAAGGAGCCGGGCGGTGGTGGCGCACGCCTTTAATCCCAGCACTCGGGAGGCAGAGCTAGGCGGATCTCTGTGAGTTCGAGGCCAGCCTGGTCTCCAAAGTGAGTTCCAGGAAAGGCGCAAAGCTACACAGAGAAACCCTGTCTCGAAAAAACAAAAAACAAAAAAAAACAAAAAAAAAACAAAAAAAAAACAAAAAACAAAAAAAAAAAAAAAAAAAAATCCAAGGAAAGTACAATGGGAAATCCACAGATCCTCCTTTTTACATTGCCATTCCCAAAGCCTTCTTATCTAATATGAATGCTTATTAATGAAAATCACTTATTTTCATAAAAGATATATTACATTATCTTTCCTCTAAAATTGAAATTCTGGTCTCCATAAAATTAAAAACATTAGGAATTTCACACTTTTTTTATGAAATGACACATTTGGTTTTAAATGTGGCATTTTTCTCAATTAAATGAACTAAAACATTCTTTATCACTTGTTTGAATTATATGAGACTTTTTTCAAAATGACATTTATGAGCAGTACTTTCTAAATCTATGAAATTTGTTGAAACTAAAACTCACTTTAACTTTGGGAAGAGATAATTTAATATTTATTTCAACTGCTTAAATTTATTGTAATATAACAGAAATATAAGTGTACAATAAGATTATTCTGTCCTCTTAAATTAACATTTAGTTATGAAACAAAAGGAAATTATCTTATGTAATATAACAATTTAAAATTCATGACCCTAGTGAACAGTAAATAAATATGTGCTATTTTTTTAGAATAATGGAATACTAAACAGGAAATTATTGATGAGCACACACACACACACACACACACACACACACACACACACACACGAACATCTCTACTGTCATATTATTAAAGGAATGTGTAGCTCTACTATAAAGGAGAGATATGGACTACATTGTACTGTGATTTTTCCTGGGGAGAAGTGAAAAAAATGCCTATTTATTCTAGATAGAATTCTGATAACAGGCCAAAGAAAGGATTTTCCCCAAGTCAAAGGTGACAAATCAGTGAGTTTATTGGGCTTACACAGAGTGCATGAAGTAGGGGGTTATTTATAGGAACATCATTGACTAAAAGGCTTTGTACTCAAAAAAGCTATATCCTTGTAGGTCTCAGAACAATTTTCCCTCAGTCCCACCAAGTCCCTTCTTCCCCAAGTGATATTTACTGCTTACAAAGCTTGTAGAGGAAGGATTCTTGTGGATGTTGTAAATTTCATGAGCTTCCTGAGACTTGTACATTGTGTGAGTTTCCTTACACTTGTCAAGAATTTTGTTATCTTCTCTAATCTTATCATTGCCTCTCTCCCCAGGGAATGAATATTTCAATTTTGAGGAGCCAACTAGTCAAAAACTCCTACCTTCATGAACAGCAAAATGGAAATAAAGTGAACCCTTATTACTATAATTGTCAAGTCACTGGGGTATAGATATTTAAATTTGAGATGATGCCTTAAAATGGCAACTTCAATTTACAAAGTCCCTAAGTGGATTGTCCTCAAAGTGCCTTTTTACCTTTTGCTGATATCCTAGAGCCATGGGTCTCAACCTTCCTAATGCTGAAAACTGTTTAATACAGTCGTTCATGTTATGGTGACCCCCAGCTATAAAATTATTTTGTTACTGCTTCATAACTATAATTTTTCTATCATTATGAATCATAATATAAATAACTATGTTTTCTGATGGTCTTAGGTGATTCCCGTGAAAGGGTCGTTTGATCCCCACTTTGAATACGACTACCCTAGAGACTGGGATTTGCCAAGGAAACATGTAGGAGTCTATTAATAAAGCTCAATCACAAGAAGAATGAGTTTGGACTAGGTACATAAAAATGGAGCTAAAACTCTAAAATCACACTATTTCAATGTGAAAGTGAAGACAAAAACAATAGACCAATTTCAGCTCTGATAAGGGTAAAAAAGTCTTCAATCTTTTTAATCCATAAACTTTTATTTTAGATAATGAATTAAAACTTGTCTGTCTTCATGATCTAAAAGCATAAGGTGATTTTAAATCCACTCAAGTTGACAGTGAACAGCCACTATTTCAGAGGTCCAAACACTGAATTGTAGGTCTACTTCTGAGAAACCCAATGGGAAACAGAGGAATAATTTTCAGGGAGAAAAGGATAATGATAGTTAACTACAAGAACTTCTCCAGAGAAAGACCCTTCCCTTACTTCCATTCACAACCTACCCCCTCCCTCATTGCCTCCCTATGCCTTACCTAGGCCTATGGACATGAAGAAGGAGGGGGGAGCCTGAGAGGTGATGTGAACCACCCATCCGAGCCCATCCTTATTTACTCATCTTTAAAAACTAGAGTTAGTAAACAGTTATTAGTGCAGACTGCCATATCATGAGGTGGGAGATAAGGTGGCAGCCTCAGCTGTCCAAAGGAGAGGAATTAGCTGACTTGGGTTAATGTGTCCCTGGGTTAACAACTCTTACCAAGAATATCACCCTGGTTCCTCGCTCTCCTTCTGTCTTTCCCTAACTCTTCTGCTTGGGTGCAGAGATTATGGTAGGTCATGGTTTTAGGGTAGGGTCTGAAAGACATTTAGAAATGACAGGACACTTCCTTATTACACTGAGTCCCACAGAAGGCTGGTTTATCCCTTGCAGTATGTGCTACTGGGTACTCCAAGAATTCAGGACATATGAAATTATTTTGGTCAGAGCTACCTTAAATCTTAAAATTTCATTTTATGGGGTCACACATGTGAAATCAAATGAAATAGGGGTTGTTGGTTCAAATGAGATTTGAAGGGATGTTGACCATTCTGAAGATTAGTTTTACTTACTTCACTGAGAGAGAACCTTTCCCTGAGTTACCCTGCAATGATTATATTTTCTTTTTTTGAGACAGTTTCACACATACCCAAGGCTGACTTCCAACTCACTGTGTAACCAAGGATAAACTTCAACTCTTGATCCTTCTGCTTTTATCTCCCAAGTGCTGAGAGAAATGGTGTAGGCCGCTATCCCTGGCTCAGAGGGGCCTTATTAGACAAATTAACCCAGATATGATGGGTTTATAGCTGCAACTTAGAAACTGACATATCCAACATAGAAAGACATAGGCATGGAGATGGGTGGGGATTTCCATATTTTTGTAGACTAATAGAGAGCCTTCCTGCCCCATTTGCAGCATAGATAATGAAGTAGAGTTGATCCAGAACATACCTCCTGTGAGAGCCATTGTTCAGTGACTCCCCATGTTGTTTACTATAAAGGGAGCTTAATCCCTTTCTTTACCAAGGGTCTGAGCATTCATTGCTCCTGTGCAAAGGAACGACAAAGCTTTTTCCTTCCACTTTTTACTTACAGAAAGAGTATCATGTAAGCACTGTTCATTCCCCAAAGAGGCTGCTATGGAAACAATGCATGAGAAAAGAGGAAAGCCAGCCTTATTGTGCTTTAAATAAAGAGGGGACATTTCCACGGGATTGTCAGTTGTACCCGGAGCAACCAAGTAGTGACAGGAAATTATACGAGAAAGTAAAACTAAGGAAGACGTCGTGAGAATTCTATTTCGCTAATCACATTTTCTCAAGGCCCATAATTAAACGTCAGCTTGAGGGCAGCCACCAAGAGAGCAGATTTGCTCTCAACCCAAGGTGCTTGTACAATGGCCGCTCCTACCAACTGATTTTGCTCCTTTAGGTCAAAGGGAAGAATTCATGTCATTTTAGGATTGAATAAATACTCCCTCCTCCTGCATATATGAAGAGATTCATGATTGTAAGCTGTAAGATTACATACAAATGGGGAAGTTGGCTTTGGGGAAGTTGAGCTTGCTGTGAAAAGTCACAGGACTTTGCTTGGCTTTAGACTAAAACCACTCCACTTTTTCTTGCAAGGTGCTCCAGATTTCTCCCCTTTTCTCACAAAGCAGGATCAACAGGCCTCGGTGCTGCCTACACTGTGTGAATGGCCAGTTTCCACAGCAAGCTCAAACCCTTATTTGAAGTTCTGGCAACTGATCTGAGTGCCTTGGATCTTGATGCTCTGTACGTGATATTCACCTCTACTTCAACCACAAGTTCCTTTCATATTCCTGACAACAGGATGTCAAATAAAACATGCTTAGGAAAGCTGATGTAAAAAGATTCATCATGCCCTGTGCAAAAACAAGAATGGCACTATGCTGCCTCTCTTGGTGAAACATTTTAATACAAATTAAAAATATTAAAACCTATGGGAACCACGTGTATGACGTGTATAACACTTCTGAATTGTCTCACACAAATCAGCAATTTTAGGAAATGCTTATCAGGGACATTTAAAACTTTCTATTGAAATTTACAGACATTGTCTGTTAGCACAGTTCAAACTCATGACGACCCTGAAAATCAGAGCTTGGGGCATTATGGGCATGGGTTCAGAGATGGGAGACTGTGCTTACCCTTAAGGCTCTCTTTCTTATTATTTCACCTGAAAGTTCTTGGTCTAACAGATTACCTCTGCTGTGCCTGAGCTAGAAATCCAATATTTCCCTGTGCTGATCAGTTCTGAGCAGTTCTTATTGATTGCTCAGAGCTTCCTTTGACCACCTCTCTTAGGGCCTCACCTGGAGAATATACAGCCTGCCTTGCAGCAAATGATTTCTGAGTAGCTCCAGGGATCCACACTCTTCATTTTCATGGGACCCAAACTGCCAGTTTTCTTTTCTCCTCTCAGACTGCAGCCTTGTCTTCAGTTCTGACCCATGATACCCACTGTTTAAACTCAACAAGATACTGATATTTGGTTAGTTGAGACTCAGGACCTCTTGAGGTCTGAGACCTAAGCTTACCAATTTGTAATGTCTAAAAACAGCTCTTGTGTTTGCTTTTTCCACTTGACACTTGTTGATAACCCAATTTTAGCAGGAATTAGATTTTTTAATAGTGGAGAAAGAAATAATTTCATTGGGAAAATTTTCTCCTCAAATTATTGGACAATTGATAGTTACCTACTATGTTAAATTCTACCATAGATGTTAAGTCAAAGAAAAGGAGACTATCTAGCCTGTAGCCCTCAGACTTTGTCTACTTGAAGCCTAGTGTGTATGACTTAGCACAAATAACGTCTACAATTATAGACTAACTCCTCATGACTCAGTGTACCTCATCCCAATGACCAGGACTCAAAGAAGATACTAAGATGGCCATTTTTTCTGTCTAGGTGTGGACCTCACACAGATGGCAGACAAGTGAAGACCAACCAACTCCCTTTAAGTGTTGTGAAAGAAGCTCTAGTCTCTGAGAATTCACCTGGCGTCTCTGTCTCTCTTTCTTTGGGGTGCATTTTTAAAAGTAACGTTTTTCTAATACATCTTGTCTCTCTCTATTTTTTCATCTGGTCAATACTGTCATCTTCACACTTTTGGCTTATCAGTCTCTGTGGTAAGCATCTCTGTCTCTCTGTCTCTCTGTCTCTCTGTCTCTCTCTCTCTCTGGAAGTTCATATATGGTAGGGTTTGTGTTAGGTCTCAAAGAAAGCCAGGACAACAAATGGCCAGCTGAGGTGCCTAGTTACCATACAAGAGCAGAGCTGGTTGCAGGGCTCTCTAATCACCAATACCTGTTAGAGTTCTGGCTCCTCTCAGACATTCAAATATCCCTGTTCTAAAGACATTCAATAAACTCCTGGTAAAATATTAATTGAGTACATTTTTAAAAATTCTCAAGATTTTAAGTGCAAATCAAATGTTAAAGTTGTTCAGTCTTAAACCCCAGGACAATGGCTCTTTCTATTTAACATATCAAAGCAGACACAGCTGTGAAGTTTTCCCAGCATCCCTCAGTATCTACTTGTTATAGGGTATGACTAGCATACTCTGCCCACAACCCTGAACTCTCCAGTCCAGGGACTGGGCTGCCCTTCCCCTGCAGCTCTTCCATATAATTCAGCCATGTTGGCTAGGCTGATCCTTCTTACATTTTGAACCCTTTACCATCTGGCCCTCTTGTTCTCCTGGTCTCTTGGTTCTTCCCTCTCGCCTCCATGCTCTACTCACATGGCCTGGCTCAGGGTCAAGTCCACTCTGGACTCTCCCAGACGTCTCTGTCTCTGCCCACTTCTAGGTTCTCCCTCATATCTACAATAAACCTTTTCCTCCACCATACCTTGGAGCAGTCATACCCGCCTTTTTTATTTCTTTTTATCATTCAGAAGTATCTTACTTACTCTTCTTGTTTGACAGAATACCCCGTCAGAAGCAACTGCAGAATGGAAGGGCATATTTTGGTTCATAGTTTGAGGGTACAGTTCATGGTAGCAGTGGAGCCATGATTGCTGGAGATTGAGGCAGTTGCTCTCACTGCATCTGCAGGTAAGAAGTAAACATAGGCGAACACTTGCTTTTTCCTTTTAATTCATCAAAACTCAAGCCCCAGAAATGGTGACACCCACATTCTCAGGTGGGTCTTTCCACCTTGGTTAACCTAATTCAACATAATTCCTCAAGGCATACCAAGAGGCTAATCTAATATAAATAAACCCTCATAGGTATCACCGCAGGCCAGTGTCCAGAGGTGATTATAATTATGTCAGGATGACAATTCACACTAACCACCAGGATGTGGGAAAACATAGTCATAATCTTGAGAAAAAAAATAATTTTCTGAATTTAAGTATGGTAAGATATTTAGACTGCAAAATGAGAAAAAAAATAACCATGTTGGAAAGCTGTTTAAAAATCTCTAAAAGCAGCAAATTAAAAAACAAAGACGAAACAACAAAGGATCTATTAGAGGCTGTATGGCAGATTTCTACACAGCTATAGTATTTTTGTGTGTCACTAAGGTGGTTTCTTCTAATGATGTGTGTTTGTTGTCAATGTCTAAATGCAAAGCCCAGTGTTGACCTGTGGTTATTATAACGTAAAATATGCATTACTTGTGAAAGCTCAAGTCTTATAAAAGATTGGTTTAGAACTGGAATAATATCTGTGCAGAGGTATACACACACATGTGTTATATATATATTAATATATATATATTATATATATTATATAATATATATATATTACCCTATACATTTAAGAGTATTAAATTTATGTGAAACAACACAGGCTATGTAGTCACATTTAAAAGGGAATTTATGAATCATAAAAGCTTTATTTTTTAAATCTAACATTAAATATCTTTCTAGTTTAATTGCATTTATAATACTCTTATTAGAAGCTTTTCAGACATAGGAGAGGAACACTGGATTTAGAATGAGAATATACAGGTTTGAAACTTTATCCTTTTCTGACTTCTGTAACATGATATTTTATAATCTCAGACTAATTTTAATAATTTTGTTCCTTTGTCATTAATGTGAATGGAATAAGATTGAAGTTTCAGAAGATCTGATATATCTCTTCCTTATCCTTCCATTATTCATAAGTAATACATACTAGCCGATTGTATAAATGCAATATAAACAGTTAATTATTAATATTATATACATTAAAAATCACTGGCATTAAATCTCCATATGTGCTAGAGTGAAGTTTTACATTCATGAATATAGTAGAGGAAAATGTGAGTTATGCTTTTGCCTTGGATATTTACATGATACATTTAACTACATTAAGTTTATGCATTCTCCTGAGTCAAGTCTCAATTTCCCTTTGAAATACTTCTTAAATCATAATCATAAATCTTGTTCTGCTAAAGTCTGGCATCTGGTTCCCAAGAGGAGATCTTCAAAATATCTTCTCGTGATTTAATCAGTGTGTGCTAGGCTCTTAGTGCCAGTCATTTCCAGCAAACATAGATTAGCAATGTCAAGATAGGAGATGCTCAAGTAAGGGTTTCACACACTCAACACTTTACACTTGGGGTGGATACGCTCTACATAAATGACACTAGTAGAAATACATAAAACTTGACTGCATTCTAAAACACAGCTAACATCAAAAATGAATGGAATATATAATCCACAGGCACGTGCATTTTCTTCAGAAGGAAAGTAGTAAAAAGAAAAAATTGGCAAACTTGTTTCAGCTTTTCTCTGTGGATTTCATTTCATTATCCTATTTACAAGGATTCTTGTTTTAAGGTTTTTATTTGTGTGTGTGTGTGTGTGTGTGTGTGTGTGTGTGTGTGTGTGTGTGTGTGTGATTTGTCTGTGAGTGCCCATATCAGCAAGAGGAAGACTTTGGCTCTCCCAGGGCTTCTGAGCTGCCTGAGGTGCATTCTGGGAGCTGAACTCTGAACTCCTCTGGAAGGGCTCTTTTTTGTTTGTTTGTTTTCTTTTCTTTTTGTTTTTTTGAGACTAGTTTCTCTGTGTAGCTTTGGCGCCTTTCCTGGAACTCACTCTGTAGCCCAGGCTGGCCACGAACATCCCAGCACTCAGGAGGCAGAGGCAGATGGATCTCTTGAAGGGCTCTTAACTGCTGGCAGAGTCATGTCTCCGGAATTCTAAGAGACTATAGGTAGAATTTTAAGTATTATTTCTACAATGTGCGTGTATGTTTTCCTTCTGCATTCCTGTCAAGTTCTTCCAACATGAAATGGTCTTTTAATCGCATGAGCCACAAGAAGGAGGATCCTCAAGCATACGGCAAATGGATCTTCATGTATGCACTCCTTAATGGAAGGAGACTGTCATAACCTCCTTAGAGCACTCCACATCACATTTTGAAGCTTTTTATATATGTATTTTTATTTTCTTGAGACATTGTGACACTGTGTAGTGCTGGCTGATCTGAAACTCACTACGTAAATAAAGGTGACTTCCAACTCATGGAAGTCCCCCTGACACTCTCTCCCAAGTACCAGAACTAAGTGTGTGCCTCCATGCTATGCAATTTAACCATGCTATTAAGGAGTCCATTGTCTCAAAATGCCTGGAGATCCTTATATATTCTGACCTTTCAGTTCCCACACACATTTTCCCTTTGGCCCTAAGGAGGGTTTCGGCATAATGATTGCATTCTCTGTATTTATTTCATACTGCTGATTTGACTGTTTACACAGATTTCAATGCTATTTTTCCAAATGTATCTGTTTGTATAGATTAAATGAATAAATATATTATAAAGTTATAGCATAAGAAAGTTGAGTTGCACAAAGAAGTGTGTAGCTGTTCCAAAGGCAAATGTGTTCACAGATTCTAGAATTACCTGGAAAGAGTTATTTTTTTTCAACTTAAAATTAACATCATAGACAGTTTGGAAATTTTCAGAAATTATAAAATACAAAAAATAGTCATATATCTGTGAAATATTTAAATATGTTGTGTATTTATTATTCTTTCAATGTTTCTACTTTATATGATTACAATCACATTGCTTATTTATTTTGTTCATTTCTGCTTGTTTATAGGACTTCTGTTTGTTTGTTTGTTTGTTTGTTTTTTCAGATGACCACAGTTCTGAAAAAACTGTATTCCCAATGCTGATTTTCAGCTCTATGAAATTCAGTACAGACTGCAATCTGGTCACAAAATAATGACATATGGGAATCCACTTCACTGAGCCATTGTTTTGTATCAGATAATATTGAAAACATTTTAGGCAGTTCCCAGTCAGTAGTAAAATCAAGTTTTGACTTGTTTCTCCTGAACGGTTTTCTTATGGTCAACCTTATACCCAGAATTTTTTTTTTCAGTAAATTAACCCTGAGTTTGAACTGTTAACTGAGCAGAGGAAGACACAAGTACATGGGATTGTGGAAGAAAACAGAATGTAAGGAAACACATGCTACCCACTCTGTGCTCAAATATCACAATACTGTCCCATTGGATTCAACCACTACCAGAAAACCTAGTTTACCTCAGAACATAACTCCCATTGTGAAATAGTTTAAAGTTTTAACCAAATAAGCCTTTTCCCAAAGTTCTAGACTAAATCTCTAAATTAATTTCTAAAATATTTTGCTTAATGGTATACTATAAGCAGGAAATAAGTATAATATTAAACTTCTATATTTCCAAAAAATTTTCTGTGTTGATGTTGCAGTGGAGAACTTTTTATTTTATTAGAAAGTGACTCTCCTCCTCAGATTATAAAGAAGAGAAACAATGGAGGTTCTACCTTTTAACCAACCTCTAAGACTCCACACATGTTTTTGGCTCTTCCTTAACTTTCAAGGAGATTGTGTCAATTATTCATTAATTAGAAAAATACATTAATTTCCTCTGTGAAGAAATGAATAAGAAAATTAGTCTTCTAAAAATAAAAAGAAATTTTGAATTTTCTAAGATTCTGAATGAGTAAATTGCAATTCATTCCACACTTTCCAATTAAAAAGCAAAGATTAATTGATAGAAAAGCTAAAACTTGGGATGCAGTACTTGCCTGGCATGCACAGGAATATCAGGTTTAATACTTAATCCCTAAAGCCGAGTAACCAAAAATGTTCACATCAGTAATCAATGGTCAAAATACTGAGTGTCATTATGACATTTTCATGTAGGTACACATGGCGTTTGATCATATTTATGCTCTTTACCTTCCACTACCCACACTCGACATCCTGCTGGTCATCTTCCCAAAAAGAATTTGGATACAAACAATCCTGCAGCATTCAGCTTTCGGAGTCCGTTTTGTTTAATGTCTTGTTTAACATGATGGCCTTTTTTTTTTTTTTATACAGGCATCTGTTTAGGGACAGACACCAAGGCTGATTCTGTAATTTGGCCAGTTTTGAACGGCATCCTGGTAAGCGTGGATAGGCAGGTGTCTCCACGGTGTGTTGACTTGAATTTTTTTCTGCTATGTAGCTAAGATGTGTGTTGTCTGGTTAGGATACTACTTCTATCTTTAGTTATTTGAGGACTTTCTTTTCTCATCTGTAAGTGTGTAAATGTTCGCCATTTTTCTTATTTTTGTTAGCATTAATAAATGTTTACTTTAGTAGTAGTCATTCTGAGTGGGACAAAAAAATTATCAGTGAAGTTTTGATTCATAACTCCCTAATAGCCAAATATTAGTCTATTTACTGACTGGATTATTTGTTCTCTTGATATTTCATTGGCTTTTTTTTCATACATATAATCTCAGTGTTTCCTTCCTGTTCCACAGTCTCTGATAGGAATCAGAACCTCTTTTGCATCATGTAGGCTACCTCTTCATTCTTATAATGCTTTGCATGGTTGTGTGGAAATTTTTTTTGACTTCACAGGATCTTATTTTTCAATACTTGATATTATTCCCTGGGTAACTGGAGTTATTTTAAGAACCTCATTGTCAATACTTACGACTTAAAGTATTTATTTTTCTATGTGACTCATAATTTCAAAGTTTAGTGTCTCAAATAAGGTTTGGTTTGGTTTTGAATTGATTTTTGTATGGGTTGAGAGATAGGGATGTGAGTCATTATTCTCAACGCTAACATTCAGTTTTCCCAGCACCATTTGCTAAAAAGTTACCATTTCTCTCCTGTATGTTTTTAGGACTTTTTTTTTGTTCTCTATTCTTATTTGTATCTCTTGTACTTCTTTTTCTTTCCTTATTGCTCTTACTACAAATGTAAGCATTATGTGAAGCAATATTTAAAATGGAGGAAACCCTTGCATCATTTCTGACTGAGAACATTATTGTTTTTTCTCATAAATTGTTTTCACTACACAATTAATTTTTTACACCATCTTTTATGGTAAGGCATGATTCTTTTGTTCCTGTTTTCTTCTTATAGGTTTTATCATAACTGGAAATTAAACATCATCAATGTTTCTTGGCTCTCTCAATATGGTAATTAAGTCAGTCTAATAATACATAATAATTTCTCTACTTGTTCTCCATTTATGTATCAAATTATAAATCTTTGATGAAAGAAGAGTAACATAATTTTTATTTTTTTAAACTTCTGTTTAAAATTATTTTTATTGAAAATATATTTTTTGTACAACATGTTCTGATTATGGTTACACCTTCCCCAGTTCTCCCCAGTCTTCACCACCTCCATACATTACATCATTTTCTGGATGCCTGTATGTTTCTTAATGAGATAGCATAAGAAAGAATTTTTAAATAATATGGTTAAACTATATTCACAAAATTATTCCTATAGATCATAATAATATTAAGAAATTGATTCGTTATAATTTTAATACATTCATGCAAATTAGAATAATAGTTTTTAATATAGGCTATCTTTTATAAATATTTGTCAAATCATTTTTATTTAAACTATTCTAATACAAAGAAATTAACCAGATGTTAAAATAATTGAACAGATGTCTTTGCTTCCAAATAGATTTATAATCTAGATAAGTTTTTAAACTCAGTTTATTTACATATAAATTAACTGGTACAATATCTGTAGTTAACTATAGATGTATTGGCATATAATTATGTATAAAATCATAATACACACATAATATACATATAAAATTTGTAAAATATATACAGTATATAAGTATGTATATTAATTATTAATGCATTATTATTAATCTGGGAGATACTAATGTGCATATTCTTAGAGCCTCTATGAGTTTTTAGAGTGATTCACTTTACTTTTTTTTTGAGATTGTAATATAATTATATCATTTCTCCATCCCTTTCTTCCCTCTAAAACCTCCCATGTACCTGTCCTTGCTCTCTTCAAAATTCATGCTCTTTTTTATTAGTTGTTGTTAGACACACATAATACACACATGCATACACATATGTGTATATATTCCTAAATATATAAATATAACATACTCAATTGGCGTAGTCTCATTTGCATATATGCTTGCAGGGCTGATCAGTAGGATAAAGAGTCAGTGTGCTCTACCCTCTATCTGTAATTTTTTGAGGGAGCTCTGGTATCTAAAACTAATGCAGCACCTTCAGTGCTGGTGTCTCAAAGTCTGGGTAGTCAGCATTTAGAAAAATCCTAAATTAGACGATCCCTGAAAATCATTTAGTTCTAGCGATTGTGATTTAATACCCGCAAGGAAACAAAGCACTAAGAATGACTTACACAGCACAATCACAGCATTGTTGCAGTGGCATTAATAAACTCTGAAAAGAATCGCACCTCAGGATTTTCCTTCTACCTGGCCATTAAAACCGTAATATCTTGAAACTTTCAGGACTTGTGATTGAATGCTATGCAAGAGCCTGATAATTCTCATTAGCATAGAATATCTTCTATCTCTAATGATATAGACTTATGTGGAATATGAATATCAGATTATTAAGTCATCGCATGAGACCTACAAATTCACTGCTCACTTAGGTTTCTCAGCTAGGAAAGTTTCAAGTTTTCCTCCAAAGACTAATCATCATATTTTAACCACATGAAAATGATGCTGAAAATATTCCTCGGTGTTCGATAACATTTTCTCTGGGTTTTCCGCGAGAACTACAATGAGCATTACGTTCCAACTGATAGCTGAGTAATTGAAGTATCTCACAGTGTGAATCTGATCATTGTGAAATATTTTGGACACTATTCCTTAGTGATTTCATTATAGGCGCCTTCTGCCTGATAAATGCCATAGCTCATTCAAAGTCAGCACACTGAAGCCAGGCTAGATTCTCACTTTGATAACATTTTCAATAAAGTGTTAGTATATTTATTTATATGTGATGTCACTGACTCTCTTCATTTTCACTTTACCACTTTCAAAATCCTGATTTTTTTCCCTCCATTTTGCTACTTTCAACACACAGTTTAAAAAAAAATTCACATTAAAACTTACCTGCATACATTTCAGACACATAGTGCTCTGATTTGGCTGTCTCTTGAATGTATGCCAAGCAGATCGTATTTTCGAAACTTGTCAGTGTGATGATACTGAGGGGGTGGTGGAACCTTTAAAAGATGGTGTCCAGTGGTTACACTAATGACCACGGGTAGAACCGCTCTGGGAAAACATTACAATAGTTCCCATGGAATATTTATGATTTCCCATAAGAGCAAGTTATTATGCAAAAGTAATACTTTGCCCTTTTCATACCCCATGACTTCCTGCCTTTTCAAGTGTGCTTTTCTCTCTGATGCTCAGTCACAATGCCATCTGCTCTGATGTGGTATAGACAGCAGATGACTCACCTGACCTTGTACAATGTTGTTTGTACTTTCAGCCTCCAAAGCTGAGATGTGCATATGCCCCTTTCTTCATAACATACCCAACCACAGATATTTTGTTATAGCAATGAAAAGTGGTCCACTGTATTTAGGATCCTGAAGACTGGCTAAGGACACTTGGAAATGAGGGTACCTCTGATATCTCCCTAATCATAGCAAAATTCTTAACTAATAAGATGCCAATATGACCTACTGTACTCATATGAATAATGAAATTTTGTGCTTTTGACACATCTTATAGTAAAAACATACTACTTAGAATGCTCAATTCTAGAATCAGATTGCTTCCATTCATTTCTTTGTTCTAACATTCGATTTCTTTTTAGATTTGAGTATATTAATTCATTATCTTTTGTTTTCTCTTCAATATGATCTTTATGTTCATACTAGCATGTATTTCACAGCAACTTTGGATATTAAATTAATTGACTTACATCATTGCTCCAGCTATAAGATTGAATAAATTATTGCTAATATAAAATTTTCAAAGTTAAATGAACATGTAGTTTGTTCTACAAATTTCAATACTTCATTGTGTGAGTTGAGCTCCATGCTTTTTTCATAAGCTGAGTACAAGGATGAATAGCCTTTGATGAGCAGGTTACAATTAAACTGTTAATTTTAAAGGTTTCAGGAGATATTTGTGCTGTCTGAAGAATTCCATTACAAGCTCTATTCTGACTTTCAATATCAGCTGCAATCGCTCTCAAAAAAGTTGAAGTCAGCTTTTATTTTAAAAGTGCCTTAAACATTTCAGTGAGATAATTTAATGTATTGGTTTAATGGAACTCTCATGATACAGTAGAATAAATGGGCTGTTAAGAATATTGAAAGAATTAGGGAGCGGGGAATTTAAAGCACTATGTTCAACTTTTCTCAGACATTATAAATGTAACCATTAACACAGTTCCCTGCTAAAATACAGCATACTTGAAAGATCTTTTTTTTTCTTCCTTTATGATTTAGGAATGGTGGCTACAATATGTTCAATGAGTGAGTCTTGGTTTTATACGTACACTAGCACTTCCAACGCATAACTGGGATGATTTTCCGACAGAGCTAAATTACCTATTTAATATGAAATTCAAGTAAATTGTCATACAGAACTATCTAGAAATATCAGTAATACTGGGGTGGATTTTCAAAGTCTCTCCAGTATATAATTAATGAAGATAAGTTAGTGTTTTAGAAGACTAAAGCACATTAGAAAGTTCACCTCGTAATGATAACCTCAATTTATTAAGTATATACTGCACAGACGACTGCATATATAACATCTTTTATTTGATTTCATTTAGTTTCTGAATAATAGTTGCTGCAGTTGAGGCCAGCACCACTCCCTATAAATTTTTTTCTGCTTCAAAAATAAGCAGAAAGAGAGGTTCATGGAATTCACTTCCACTTAGAATTCTGACATAGAGTCTGGAATGAGAAATCCTGGCACATACAAAGCATGAAAGAGAAAGACCTTATATTCCAGGAATCTTCAACTCTGAACAGATGTGGAACTGAGCGCAGTGCTTCGTGAGCTACATGAACAAACTTGTGTCATTGCAACAGCTGAGAGCATCAGAGGATCCTCTCAATGATCCATTTCCAATCCTCCCCATTGACACATAACAACTGGACATATTTATGTGGCTAATTTCGCTTATTATCATCAGCTTAAAATTGTTGTTATAATAGCTTGTTATACCTCATTAACTTGTTTCATTCGAACACTGAGTAGTATTCTGGTCTCTGGATGTTATATCATTTATTCCATTCACCTTCTGTGCTGGCTAGTATTGACTTCAACATGACACAAGGCAAAGTTGTATGGAGAGAAGAACCTTAATTCATCCATAAATTGGCCTGCAGGCAAGTGTGTTGAGATTTTCTAGATTGATGATTAATTTGAAAGGGACCAGCCACTGTGAGTGTTGCTGCTCATGAGCAGATGGTCTCCTGAGATGTATAAGAAAGTAGCCTGAGCAAATCATAGGGGAGTATCTTGTCAGCAGCACTTCTCCATTGCTTCCGCTCCAGTTCCTGCTTGAGGTTGCTGCCTTGAATTCCTGCCTTGACCCCCTTCATCTTGGGCTATAATGTTAAAGTATAAGCTAAATAAACTCCCTCGCTACATTGCCTTTTGTCATGGTGTTTTATCGCAACAGTACAAACCCTAAGAAACCTGCTGAAGAATATCTTGGCTGCCTCAAAATTTTGCAGCTATGAATAAAGCAACTGTGAACATTTTTGTGTAGGTTTTTGCATTACTGTAATTTTTCAAGTCCTGTGTTTTGATGCCTGTGAGTGTAGTTGGTTCCTGTATCATGGAAAGTGTGTGGATGATTTTGTAAGAATCTGTCCAACTCTATTCCAAGATGCCTCTGCAGTATTATATTCCTGCTGGTCATGTTCCAGATTCTGTGCAGTCTTCTATGTCATAGGGTCTCAGATTTGAGGTTGTTGTTTGTTTGCATTTCGCTCTTGACCATATGGATGGGGTATCTTTCTTTATGCATATTTGACCACCTAGATATTTTGTTTTGTGATATATCTGTTAATGTCCTTTGTCCATCTTTTGATTGGGTTGTTTGGAGTTTTACTATGCATTATATATTTGGCTAACAGTCCACTATCAGAAATCTGTTCTGTAGCAGGAGTCTTAAAAGTTCTTATTAATAAAATCAAACCTGAGGCCAGTTATTGGGGTAAAGCTGCAAGATCAGAGAACCAGAACAAGCCACAGCTACCTTACCTCGCTGGATCCTCAGCTGATCCTGTTTCCTAAGACTGAATGCCTCTGAGTCCTCATCCAGAATGAATCTCAGCTGAACTGCTGCTCAAAAGCCTGAATGCTTAACCAGCCAAATGTTTAACCAGGCCAAATGCTTCTAGTTCCTGGTCCTCACGCCCTATATATCTTTCTGCCTTCTACCATTACTCCCTGGGATTAAAGGCTCACTTTCTAGGATTAAAGGCATGAGTCACCATGCTTGGCTGTATCCTTTAACACATGGATTTCTGCCTCTGGAATCCTAGGATTAAAGGTGTGTGCTACTACTGCCTAACTTCTATGACTAATATTGTGGCTGTTCTGTCTCTGACCCCAGATAAGTTTATTAGGGTGCACAATATTTTGGGGAACACAATACCACCACATTTCCCCTCTTTTGTCTAAAATTTAAAAAAGCTTATAATTAATACAAGAAAAATTATATCCAATAAGTATATATAATATACACAGTCAAGATTACATTAACGATGTCTAATCCATTAACATTTGACAGATTCAGACAAAAAACTCCATTAATATATTAACAATGTCCAGTCCAGTAACATTTGATGAACTCAGACAAAAAATATCATTTCTTATCTTATTTAAAACAAGTAGTTCCTTTTTAAAAGTAGATTCAAAAATTGACCTTTTTATCTTATCATATTCATATTCTCTCTTTTTTCTTTTCATAAAAGTTTCAATAATCTACCTTTTGTCATTTTTATATCTTCCCCTTTTTCTTTTCTGTGTAGACTCAGTGATCCACCCATTTATCCTATTATTTTTTTATCTTTTTTTTTAAACAAAAACTCTGAATCTAATCTCCTTTTTCAGCTTTTTTCCTAACCATTAACAATTAACAACTTGTAACCAAACATCATAAACAATGACAATATCCATAACTCATTAAATGACCAAAAAACTCCCATCCCACCTCTTGGGAATGTGGGTGTTGTTTTCTTAAAGTTACTTCCTCTTTCTAGGGGTGAAGACATCTTTAGGGGATCCTGAAAAGAATTTTTTGGGGGGTTAATTGGCAAGTCCTGTATCATTTGTCCAGTCTCTGCATAATAGGAAAGTTCAGGGCTTGTCACAAGTCCTTGTTCAAGTAGTCTGTCAGGCTGGGTCATCTCGGCTAGCCATCTCGAAATTGTCCTGAGCAGTTTGTAGTCCAAGGTCGATCTTTCGGTGGTGTTAATCAGCTTAATGGCGCTACCACAGTCCATGTAGAATCATCTTTGTGGGGTCTTTTCATCCTTTTGAAGATTTCAAAGTTGCTGTTAGTCATGGTCATGGTTCCCTGAAGACTTTTGTGTGTTGTGTGTGTGTGCCTCCTCTGTGGTTTGAAGCAATCACAGTCTGATAAATGTCTGTCTCTCAAAACCATCAATGTTTTTCCCTGGAAGAGAAAATCTTCACACCAATGTCTCCCCATTTGTCTTGCCAAACTTTTCCAAACTGACCTTTGCCAGCACTTTCTTGTAGCACGATGGTCCTGGCAATTTTACTTAGATTATGCATTAGGATAATAGTCCATTATCAGAAGTACCTTTTCCTTTTGCCCCTTCCAATTTATAGGCTGTATTATCCTAATACATTTTTTCTCAGAAATTCTAATGAAGCCATATTTTTATTTATTCCATGAATATTTTTCCCTATTGTATCTAAAAGATCATTTGCATAGTCAAAATGGTTACATTTTAAAAGTTACATTTTACAAGTATGCCTCTGTGACATTTTGAATTAATTTTTGTAAGCTATATAAAATCTTTGTTCAATCTATTCTTTCTTTCATCCTTCCTTCCTTCCTCTCCTTTTTCTCTTTTTTCCATTTTCCTTTTCTTTTCTCTCCTTCCCTCCCTTTACTTCCATTCTCATTGTCTCTCTTTATTCTTTTCTGGTCACACAGATGTCCAGTTGAAATGTTTTAGAAATTTTTCACTTCATGTACAATGCTGAAACATTTTAGGAACTCACTTCTGCATTACACAAAAGATCATATCAATTTATGTATGAGTTGCTTCTATATGTACTAAAAACAACTTGGTCATTTTGTATGTTTATTTTCTATGGAAAAGTCTCCTTATATTATTTAATTATTACTTCATATTGGTTCTACGATGAAACAATGCAGTCATGTGTGTGATTCATAGTATCTTTTCTGTCTTTTCTATTTTACTATGAGATTTTCATTATTTTTGTTCAATTAATTATATTAGTCTTCTTTTGAAATCTAATTTTTACTTTGATAATATTTGATATATTTATTTTCCAATTTAACAAATTCTACTCACAATTGTTCTTTCTATATATTTCTCTGCTGTTTCTATTTGAAGCTATTTTTCTTTTTATTACTACAGCTCTGTAGTACAATTTAAAATTGAGGTTGGTGAGACCTCCAGTAGTCCTTTTATTATTCAAGATTTTTGATATCCAGTGTGTGTTTGTGTGTGTACGTGCATATGTTTGTGTATATTTCCATATGAAGCCGAATTTGCCCTTTCCTATTCTCTGAGGAATTGTGTTTGAATTTTGATGGCGATTGCATTTAACCTGCAGATTACCTTTTGTAGGGTGGCCATTTTCTCTACATTACTACTACCTATGAGCCTGGGAGAACCTTCTATGTTTTGACACCTTCTTCAATTTCTTTCTTCACTGTCTTAAAGTCTTTCTATACAAATCTTTCACTTACTTGTCTGCAATTACCTCAAGAGATTTCACTGCTGTTTGAGGCTGTTGTTAAAAGTATGGTTTCCCTACTTTCTTTCTCAGTCCATTTGTCATTTGAAAGGTTACTGATTTGTATGTCTTGATTTTTGTATTCTTCTACTTTGGTGAAGTGTTTATTAAGTGTATATGTTTCCTGATAGAGATTTTAGGGTACTTTGTACGTAAAATCTTATCATCTACAAATAAAAATACTTTGACTTCTTCCTTCTTATTTGGATCCCCTTGATCTCCTTTAGTTGTCTTTTTGCTCTATCTAAAACTCCAAGTATTATATTGAATTGGTATGGAGAGAGTGGACACCCTTATCTTGTTCGTGAATTTAGTGGAAATGCTTGGATTTTTATCTGTTTAGGCTGATGTTGGCTAGGGGCTTCCTATAAGTAGTCTTTATTATGTTATGTATCATGAAGAGATTTTAGATTCTGCCAAATACCTTTTCTGAATCCAGTACAATGACCTAATGTTTTTTTTTCCCTTTCAATCTCTTCATGTGGTGGATTACATTTATTTATTTATCTCTGCATCCCTGAGATGAAACCTACTTGATCACGTGGGATAAGCTTTTTGATGTGTTCTTGAGTTCAGTTTGCAAGAACATATTATTTTCTCTACTGTATTATTTCTTAGCTTATATAACAGCATTTGTTTTCCTAAGATGTTTTATGGAGCTAATGGACTTTTTATCTATATATCCACAATAATGGCTAGATTAGTAAAATTATGTGGACATTCTTTTTAAATCAAAGGGAAAAATTCTTTTAGAACCACCAGAATTCACACTCTAAAGGATCCCACTCAGTAAATGTTCTCTTAATGTAAAAAATAAATATGTATAATTTTCTCTAGAAAAAGTAATTTAAAAATAAGAAACTTACAGAGATTTCTTCCAGTATTTTTTAGACTTCGTAGGACAGAGTTATCTTTAGCTGCTCCCACACCTTACATACTATATGCCTAGTTGGTTTCCAACCCAGGCTCTATCGACATTTTCTGAGATATGAGTTAGTGGGAGGAATATGAGATTCTATGACTTGGCATTTAGCAATCACGACTATGTAAGTGTTTATAAATCAGAATATAAAGCAGACATGAATTTAAGCTTTTTGTTTTTGTTGTTGTTGGATTTTTTTTTTTTTTAGGAAACATGTAGAAGTCTCCTTATAGAATTTAAGAATTTTGGGGGAATGGTTAGAGAATTACATCCTGGAAACTGAAAATAGCCAAGCATTTTGAATTAATTTTGTCATTGATGTATTGGACCTCTTCACTTAAACAAGTAGGTAATATGAAATAAGAAAAATAATAACTGGGTGGTTTATTCTAAAACTATTATAGCAAATGAGTCATATTGTTGAATAATAAAAAGAAAATAAAATCTGAAAGTGACAAAATCACTAGAAAATCGAAGAAAGGTTGGTGAGAGGGTTCAACAGGTAAAGGCACCTGGTAATAATCTTGATGTCCTGAGTTAGATTTTTCTGAACCAACATGATGGAAGAAAATAATTGATTTCAATTTGCTATCTTCTAACCTCCACATGTACTTTATCACACAGGCATCCGTCCCCGTACACACATATGCGCAAAAAATGAATAAATAAAATATAAAAAACTCAGTTATAAGTAGTGCTGTTCACATTTTTATGTATTTTCTTCAGTATCAGTCACATTAATGTGACTTAAACATAGTCATATGTAGACATCTGTAAATTTAATCATGTCTAAAACTATCATACTATGTGATTTATTAACTTTCTCATTAAAGTATTTTAAACTGTTAGAACATTTTCCTGGCTTTGTCTATACTAATGTTTTATTAAAATGTTATATTTGTTTGAGTTATGTATATGCACTTATAACTTTGCTAGTGTTTTCATATATTTCTTTGGACTTCATCACTCCCTTTCTTCTTCAACTTATAAAAAATTTCATCTATTTTCTAAAGTTTTCAGTGTCTGAATTTACATTGCAGAGATGAGTCCTATTATAATTCTTAAGGACAATGTTTCAATCAGTTTGGCGTCCAGAAAGATTGTATTAAATTTTATTCCCAGCAGCAATATTTAAAAGTCATAACTCCATTTATACATCATAGAATAAAATTTGATTATTATTTTACCCTATTGCCAACAAGCTTCATTTTATTTATTTGTATATGAAATGCATATTTTCTCCTTCATCGGTGTCTGTCGGACATTAGAAATACAAGGAGTAAGAAAGTTGGTAAGCTTCTGAAACTTTTGGTCAACAGAGAAATGTAGAGAGGAATGAGACAATCCCAAAAACAATTGTAAAATTACACCCAAGGTAGTGTACAATAACAGTTTGGGTGGAAGAAGAAACTATAATAATGACAATAAATTGACATAGAAAAAGCTCATTGAACTTAGAACTAAAGAAGTTTGACCCGCCATTAGAAAAAAACCAATGAAGCCTCTTTTGGGAAGACAGGGTGTGCAAAGGCTCATGGGAGGGGAACACATTGCTGTTTGGTAAAATAAGCTAGACAGGTAGGTTAACATACAAAATAAAAATCAAGTATAATTGCTCTTGGGTGAGAACGAGAAACTACTAACAATATTGAAATTGAAAATAGCTATATTTGATATAACACTTTGTTCTTTCAATAATTTTGACAATTTCATACATATATAACGCATTCTGATTATTCTCCATCCCCCCTGCTCTCTATTAACTCCCTCCAGTCTTTATCATCTTTAACCCCCCTACAAACTTTGTTCCTAGATTTATGACATAGTTTGTTTTGTGACTGACCAGAGCCATCTGTCTGGTCATTTGATTGTAACCAGCTATTGAAACCTGGTGGTGTCACCAGTGGACATGTTACTGAAGAAAGTTATATACCTCCTTTCTTTGAAACTGTGAATAGCTAATAGTCCAGCAGTGAGGAGAAAGAGTACCATCTAAGCTCTCCTCCATCCGCAGCACACATCCAGCAAAGGTATCCATCCATAGCTGCACTAAGTTCATGATCCTAACAGATGGCAGAAGGTGACTTTTCACAGGTTTCTCTGTCTTCAGGTTCTTATATTCTCTCTGTCATCATTTTTTTTACATTATTTCTTCCTCCTTTGCCTTCTATAGTGTTCCTTAAGCCTTAGGAGTGATGATGTAAATAACTCACTTAATGTTGGCACTCATCTGTCACCAATTTTCAGCACAACTTTCTTCATTATACTTTTTAAATGCATTCTATTTTGTCTGTACATGTGTGCCTGATTACATGTCTGTGTACCATGTGTATGCAGTGCTCACAGAGGGCAGAAGAGGAATCAGATCTCCTGGAATTGGAGTTGCCAAATGGATTCTGGGAACCAAACCCATGTCTTTTATGAGAGCAGTTAGTTCTCTTGACTACTAAGCTATCTCTCCAAGCCAACTGTACTATTTTTTTTACTTTAATCAACATTAACAAAGCTATTTTTATTCTTTATAACTATTTCAAATTTTACATGGTTTAATATATTCATTTTAAGCAGAAAATAATTAATGCTAAATAGATTAGTTAATAAAATAACATGATAAGTTTACCACAGGCTTACATTTCACTTCAAAGACATTATTTTATTTTAGAATTCAGTTATTTTTCAAATTTGATTACAAATTATCAAATAGAGAGGGTTTTGCTCTTTGATATTTCTAGCTGTGCAACCCTCAAATGGTAAAAGAAAAAAGAAATTTCCACAGTATTGTATTCTTCCTTTTCAAATCTATAATCTTGTAAATGACTTCTTGACATCACATATAAGAGAAATAGTTAAAAAGATATCCTTTTTCTTTAAACTTAGTCCTGTTGAGTGAGATTCTGCAGATAATTGTTGGCCAAGAATGCCTTCTGTTAAGCTGTGACATGATTATCATCACCAGCAGAGGACAAAGACAGCTGTTCTTTGAACTTGTCTGTGAGATGATTCAAACTGGAAAACACACAGTTGCTGACAAAAATATGTAATTCAAGGGAACTGACCCAATATGTAACAGAAAATCAGCTAATATCTTTACAAGGATGTCCTGGATTTAACAATACTCAACCAACCAAAAAGTCAGTCCCATATGAATTGTATCTAACAATGTCAGCATCCATTCCAATTTTCTTGCGTTGAATTCTATGGCAGAGTCATGAGTATATAGTCTTTTATACACAATGAAGTAGATGATTTTATGCTGTTATTAGCATTTTTTAAATGAGTAATGGAATTTTAATAAGAAAACCTTCTCTTGTAACATTTTGTGAATCTATCTGAATAGGACCAGTGATACATTTTAGAAATATTTAGAGAAATAATTATGCAGATAGACAGTGAAGGAAAGGGTGGAGCTAAGAACAGGAGGACATGGAGAGTCTACATTTGCTCTGACTCCATTTTCCTACCAATAATTCCAGATTATATTACAGAACCATAGCAGATCTGAGTGTGAATCCTTCTATGATTTACATTCTCTTCTTCTTCCTTTTTTGCTTCAACACCTCTTCTGTGACTCACACTATTCTCAAGGAGCCAGTTTCACTTACAGCTAAAAGGAAAAGACATGTTACACTCACAAAGTTGATCAGTATATTGTATCTCTCCCAGGCCACAGGAGTGAATAGAACACATTAGAAAAGTCAGAATGAATATCTACATTTTGTTGGAAATTGTAGAGGAAAATTCATGTTCCCTTTGATGGGTATTGGAATTCATAGATGTGTATCTAAGAAATTATCCATGCATTTCCACTACTCATATCTAAAGCACTGAAAACAAACAAACAAACAAGCAAAAACACTTTGTGAAAAGAGCAGAGTCAAATGATTTTAGAAAATCACCTCTACTGACACAGTGGCCTCTTAAGAATGTTTATTATATTTTATATTAGTTTGGTTTTTACAAGACAATGCATCTTGTACTCCAGGCTGGCCTCCAACTTACTATACAGAAGAGAGTAGTCTAGAACTCTTGATCTCTTTCTAATACCCAAGTACTGGTATTACAGGCTTGTACTACTACCACATCTGGCTATCTTTTATATTTTTCAGCCAGAATTCAATTTCTGTCCATTATAGTTACAAAAATAAAATCAATTCTGATGGAGAAATCCTGAATGCTACCTCTAGTTTTAATATTTTTGGTTTTATGCTACTTAAAAATTAAATATATATGTATCATATACAAAATGAAATATTATTCAACTGTGAAGTAAAATACAGTCATGAAATTTGCAAAAACAAGTGGTTAGACTTAGAAAATAAAATATTAAACATGATGACCTAAATTAATAACCTGGATATTCTCCCTCACATGTGGATTCAAACTTATAATGTATGTTTATATGTAAACAGCTGTAAGTGTGGGAGCAATATAATTTTTATAAAGAAGACAAAGTGTAGCATTAAGAAATTAGGAAAGACAGAAGGCAGGCAGTAGGACACGTGAACAATGACAGAGGATATAAATTTAATTGCTTTTCTAGTTTCAAATTTACCATAGTTATTTTTCTTTTATGTGATGGGTAAATGAATAAACATGAAAATGATAGTGAAATGTAGAATCCTAAGAAACTTTCATTTTTTATTTAAACTATTTGTTAATTTATATTTTAACTGTAAATTTACTAAGATGTATAGAGTTCAGGATGAGCAAGTGTTTGAATGACAACCTTAATCTAGTTGTGTGATATTTTTATCATTTGTGAGTTAATTACAATAAAGTGATAACAGTCAAATGAAACAGAATTTAAAATAATTTGTACCATAAGATCTCATTAGACTGCCCTGTTCTGAATTAACCTGAAATTGTGTCAGCTCTACTAAGAAATAAGTGACGTGAAGCACCTATGTGAATACAAACCTGAAATCCTAGCATTTGGGAGATGCAGGTAGTAGGAACATAATTTCAATGTTGTCTTCACTCACTCACCAGGTTTCAAAGATTTCTATGTCTATAATATGAAAAATGCTTGTAGATGCAGCAATAAACCATGGTTTATGTTTGTGCAATTTCCTTTTAAAACCTAAGTACAGATCTACCATCTGACATTATTCTAATAAAAACTACTCTCTTCTCCTCTTCCTTCTCCTTCTTCTTCTACTTCTCCTCCTCCTCTTCCTCCTCCTTCAATTTAACCCAGGACAAAGACATTTTTAGGAAATAAGTTGGAGAGCAATATAAGAATAGCTAGCTAGTAGAATTTTTAAAAGATGAAGTGAATCTTATGAGGAAAGAGACAGGAAATAAGTCAGCATTGGAATGGAATATACTTGAAAAAGTTAAAACTATTGGAGGTAGACAGGAATAGGTGACCCACTGCCCTGTCCCAGTCTGATATCCCATTACACCTTAACATAATAGAGTGAAGAATAGTGAGGAGGAAAGTGGAAAGTATTGCTCCTTTCATTTTTAAGTTAAATGCAATCTCAACATTTCCATCTTTTATGTTCCTGACAAATAGGAGATACGGTGACATTTAAGTTTGACCTAAAATTCCTTAAGTCTTTTTTTATGTTTCTCTTATTGTGCTAAACTTAAAAACTTTTATCAATTCCAGGAGGAAACTAGAATACTTTGGAAACTTAATTTAAGATGTGATCTTTCAAAGTAGTTAGTTAGCATCTTGAAGGCTTTAATAGAGCTATTTACTAAAGCTAATGAAAGGAAACTTGAGACCAAAATTCACATTTCATCAGACTTCCTTGAGATGATATTTCTGGTTCTGACTATGTAGCAATTTATTATCTGAAAAATATGTTAAATGCTCTGTGTTCCTATTCCTTTCTGCATTGCAGGTAGAGGTTTAAACTATACTCATTTGAAAAAAATATTTTTCTGTTTCAATTTTAGAAGAGATATAGATCAAATTACTTTCTAAAAACATAATAAAATCAGAATATGTTTTAAAAATTCAATTATGATTTACTTTTAAGTTACTTCCTAGGATTAAAAAATGAAAGCAAAATTCATGTAACTTTTAAATTGGGGAAAGAGTTCCTTTTCAGTGTGAAGTTTCTGAATAATATTCACTGCCCTTAAAGACATATACAGTATCTAAGAAAAATATTCCCTCAAAATATATCACAATAAAGAACTTTTTAAAAATCCCAAACCAAAAGCATTATATTACTTAATGCTTAAGTATTCTGTAATAGGAATAGCGTTAAATAACTTACATCACTTTATAGTTTAAAACTTGTCTACTAAGTTACTAGAATGGAGGTGTTGGGGAATATTACTTTAGGGTATATTACTTTTGTTTATGCCACATTTGTTTAACTCTGTGAAGCTTGGTTACTATGCCTGTCTAAAAGGCCTAATGGTCTAATAAAGAGCTGAATGGCCAATAGCAAGGCAGGAGAAAGGATACGTGGGGCTGGCAGGCAGAGAGAATATATAGAAGGAGAAATCTGGGAGAAAAAGAGATCAAGGAGACAGAGAAGGAGGAGGAACCCAAGGGTCAGTCACTCAGGTGCACAGCAAACCACAGAGTAAGAGTAAGATTTACAGAACTAAGAGAATGGGAAAAGCCCAGAGAAAAAAGGTAGATGGGATAATTTAAGTAAAGAAAAGCTGGCTAGAAACTAAGCCAAGCTAAGGCTGGGCATTCATAAAGTAATAATAAGCCTCTGTATGTGATTTACTTGGAAAATGGATGGTGGGCCCTCCAAAAAGACTCAAAACCACCAACAACACAGAGGGATTATGTTTTGTCAATTTGTTTTGTCTATTCTTCCCGACATTAGAAATTTAAAACAATTTAAAAAATGGCAAGAAATTTAAAGCCAGGTTTTTTTCATTCAGCCACCCATTAATTTCTTCAAGATGGTATTTACAGAATACTCAAAATGTGACAAGAAATAGACTAACTGGTGTTAGGAACGAAGTCTGAACTCTCCTAATGAAACACAACAGTGTGTGGCAGAACAGTACTTGTGGTGCTAGGGAAAAAAAAAATATATATCTGAGGGTCCCCAAGGAAAGACTCACAACCGGTTGACGCCTCTGTCACCATAAGTAAAGGATATCTCAAAAAGCTGAGAGAAAAATGTCCTGCTTTTCCCTACACAGACCTCTCCTGGAGAACACCAGGAGAAACGCCAAGGCTCTTTCAACAATTTTGACAAATTCTGAAGGAATTTTGAAGGGACAGACAAGAAAAAGCCAAAGCTTGATCATGTGGCAACAGGTGACAAAGGTTGTTACGACAGCGAGAAGGAAGATTGCCTTCCTCCTAAAGGGGATGAGGAAGTTCAGGAAAACCTTACTGCTCCTAATAGACCACCATCTCCCTTCTAGTTTTTCTCTCTGTGTGGCCCAAAGATAAAAAGATGAAACATAGGTCTATCTTATGGTATAGGGTATTAAAAATTGGGTCAAATATGTCTGAACTGCCCACCAACGAAAAAAACATCAACTAAAGAAATAATAATAATAATAATAATAGTAGTAGTAGTAGTAGTAATAATAATAACAAATACAATTAGAAACCTAAGAAAAAGTCAAGATATGAGAAAAAATGTTGCACACTGTAACTGGGATGTAAAAGGGAAGAATGGCCACAAGCTCGAAGGAAATGAGCCAGATTACAAAGAGAAGGAGGAAGGAAATGAACAGTGAAAAAGGAGACTAAGGGCTGGAGAGATGGCTTAGAGGTTAAGAGCACTGACTGCTCTTCCAGAGGTCCTGAGTTCAATTCCCAGCAACCATATGGTGGCTCACAGCCATCTGTAATGAGATCTGGTGCCCTCTTCTGTGTACATAATAAATAAATAAACCTTAAAAAAATAAAAAAAAAGAAAAGAAAAGAAAAAGGAGACTAAAAGACTCCTGTAGTGATGTCTTTGAACTGTGTATGGGCTCTGATAGTTGCATGGCAGCCTTGTGACTCTCAATGTTGTGCGTATCACTATTAGCTTTAGAATAAACTGATTTGTGTGTAAGAAATATTTTAGACAAATTTGTGTTTTTTTAAATATAGCATCTAAGATGGGCATGGTGGTGTCTGCTGAGTGCTGGGCCTAAAGGAAGAGGCAGACAGATCTCTGAGTTTGAATTTGAGACAAGCCTGGTTAACAGAACAAGTTTCAGGATAGACAGGGCTCCGCAGAGAAATTCTGCCTTAAAAAAAAAAAAAAAGTAGCTTCTATAATTTTTACCTGGATATTAAATATTTATCCTCTATCCAAATTTAACTATATTGACTAATCCTTGTCATATATGTTTCTTTTTGCAGCAGATGAAATCTATTATAGAAATCTACAATGGGTCAAAACACAGAGAATAACAGACCAGGGGGTGCCCAACCTCGATGGTCACAACTATAAAGCAACTACAATGCAACTCCTACGTCTTAATGGTCAGGGATCTTCATGATGGAGGGGTAGAAAGATGGTAAGATACAGAGAACTAGAAAGTCTGTTACAATTTAGTATCTTCTATACATGACAGGGAAGCTGCCCCTATAAAATATGAACAATTTGGTAACCTAATGAGGACTAACATAATGACAACATATTAACAAGCCAACGTGCATGAGTGAAATCTTACAAGGCCCCATCCCTAGATTCAGTAAATGGACACACACACACACACACATATTTGTGTAACAAGAATAATTAAAGAAGTCATGAATCTGAGAGGGAATGAGGGTACATGAGAAGACATGGAGTGGGGAAGAGATGAAAATTGTGTAAATACCATACTCATGTGTGGATATTTTTTGAAAAAATTAAAAAGAATGTAGTTTTCAGCTTTTGAGGGGCAATTATATAGCTTTTTAAAATCCCAGGGTTTAATGTTCTTAAATATGTAATGATTTCTCTAATACTGACTTCTGTATGCAAATATGGAAAACTCATAATTTATGTCAGTAGTAAATTTGGAAGGTACATTTTATGATTTAAAAGCAATTACAGTAAAATATTTATATACAAATAAAATGATTATAAGTAACTATATTATATCAGTATCAAGCAATATAAATTATCATCTTTGTAACATTGTTCAAAATCTTGTGAAATAAATAATAGAAAAAAATAACAGTCATTTCATTAATACTGACAAATTTATGCAAGGAATTGTATGTGTATAAATTTTGTATTACTTTCTGAGGAAGTACACAGAATATCAGTATTATAAGTCCCATTTATAAACATATCTGAGGCATAGGGCTGCTGATCAGAATTCAAGTTTCTAAGATCTATGTATTGACTCATTTGAATATAGAGACATGAATGGGAAACCACAAGACAAATAAATCTATGCCACCATCCATATGTATGGGCTTAAAGATCAGTGTATAAATATGGGTTCAGAGCTGACACTACCTATTTAAACATGTATGATGCATTATAGAGTTCACAATTGAAACTAGTGTCTAACAATAAATAGTATAGATATGTATGCAATTTTTCTTATAATCATCATTAGCAATGTCATCGTCATTCATTATGTTAGTCTTCCTAATGAAAATTATGTAATTGACTATATATATATATACACATGTATTTATTCAATCAAGAGGTATTGTTAGTTTTCTGTACCTGAAAGATATTTTAGCCTATAAATATTATTAATTCTTTTACATCATGATTAAATCATATGTTCATTTGGTATAACAAAGTCTGGAAGTAATCTTACAATTCTAGTCCATTGGGTCAGTTGCTGACTTAAAAAAAAAAGTCCAGAGTATTTTCTATAAGAGAGGCTTATTATTCCACACCAGAAAAGCCTACATCTCCCACCGGAAAAGTGGGTAAAATGAAATTGTCTGCTACTGTAAAACTTCTGACATCATTTCTCTTTGTTTATTTCAAAGAAGATGAAGATATTTAATAGAAGTCTTAATGCAATTCTGAATCCTTTAATATACAAATACAATTTTGAGCAGATTGATTTTAAAGTATTTGTATTTCAGCGTTCATCAATTGATTCATTCTTGACATAATTTTAGTCGAGACTGACAAAAGCCCTTCTAGGTTCTTTACTATGTCACATTTGTGTGGAGTCACTAACAATGCAAGTTTTCCCATTCTACCCTAACCAGACCTATGGCAATTGAACATTTCATTCTCACTGATGAAGTCCAAAGCCAAGAATAATCCCTAGTAATTGCTTTCATATTCAACTTGATTTCTGACTCAATGGTCTAGTGATATTCTTATTGAAAGGTCAGCAACTTTTCTCCCATTCATTTCATTTGCTACAAAGAAAACACAGATTTATATTATCTAGTAAGGACATGGCTCATAATCACAAGTGAAAGGTGTTAATATCTATCATTATTTAACATGACTTGCAGTGTTTTTTCATTTCATCTTTTATCAGAACTTCAGTTGGCATTTTAATAAGAATACACTATACAACCCTTGCATGGTAACCAAGACAATAGCTGGCAGGAATGCCCATTGTTAATAAGTCATTGAAGTCATGAAAAAAGGGGGAGGAAAGCCTTAAAATAGGTTCTTCAATGATAATTTTACACTTTGAAAAGTAGTTGTAAATTATCTTTTCGTAGACACAACAGAGCAAGAAGTCATTGAAGACATGCTCTAATTAGCAAACCTCTCTAATTTGAATGAGGAGTGGAAAGGGCTTTATTTTTGTGCCTGTTGCTAAGGCTTGAGCAAAAACTATCTCTCACAGGTTCATATGTTGAACTCGGCGTACCCCATTGCTGTCACTGTTTGGCAAGGTACGGAACCTTTAAGGGGCAAGGCCTTACTAGAGGAAGGAGGGCATCGGGGGCAGCTTTGAAGTTTCATAACTTGAGTCTGCTTCTTGTTCTCCCTTGACTTTTTGACTACTGATGTAATGTGACCAGCAGACATGCAGCTCCTACCTTCCTACTCTCCTCCATTGTCACGTCTTCCTCACCCTAACGGACTGTGTTTCCTGCAACTACAAGATAGAACAAACTCTACCTTAAGCTGCTTGTCACTTTGAGAAATAAGTAATTAATATATCCACTTATTTCTTTCGGTGAGATTTTCATTTCTTCGTTTTCCTTATTTAATCTGTCACCTGATGCTGATAGCACAGGTCCATCGGTATTTAATGAATAGGACTTACGTTTCCTTGACCATTCATTGGCTATGTGGTTAGTACCTGTGAATTTACTTTTCTTCATTGAATATTTGCTTTCTTACATATAATGGGATACCTAAATGCACTGTAGTAACTATGTAATGAGGTTAAGTGAGGAATAAGTAATAGATGAAAAAATAAATCCTGTCTTTAGATTGGTTTGTTTATTCAGGGCTAAAAAGACATAAGATACAGCATTGCTGTATGGGGCCTGTTTTAAATTCTTTCCCTTAGGTTTATAATGAAACAAACATAGCTTTTTCTGAACGTTTCCTCATACTCTCCATACATGCAACACTGATTATTTTTTATACCCAACTCAAATATTTCAGGGTCCTCTAATAAAATTGTCTGATAATTCTTATAAATTTGTAGTGTTAATTGTATGTGTTTCATATTAAAAATCTTTCTTATTTATTAGAATGTTTTATTATGTACCTATAACCCTTTTGCATTATAATAAAAAATATTTCCCTTCCTTTAAAACACAAATCTTGGTCAGAATATAATTTTAAAAAATGGAACCACTCCTGAGATCCGCAGATTTTTTTTATATAATATATATAAAAACATACATATAAGTTCTCAAGAAGTTCATAGCCAAAGTTGTATCATAACATCTCTGTCTATTGTACATGCCCATGAGACCAGCCTTAATAAAGATATAGAATCTGTCTCTAGAAACTTCCAATTGGTATATACCTGATTTTAGAATACGAAAAAAACTCATTTTTTTGTCCTTTATTCCAAACATTACAGAAAAAATTATATATTGTATCAACACTTAGATGTTATGAGCCATGTCTTTGAGAAGAAAAGTAAAACTAATATTTAGCTTGAAATTTTATAAGATAAGGGGATGTTTTATAATATAAATTCAGAGAAAATACTGTGAAAAATTAAAATGTAAACTATATGCCAAAAAAATGCTTTTATTGTGGATACAATGAAAACAGAATCTACCATAGTTGTCGACCAGAAAAGAAGAAGAGTTTGAGGACATTCTTGTGTGCAAGAGGACAGTGAGCTATGAGATTATTATCAATTCCTCATTTCTGTACATTGACCCAAATTAGTCAAGTCCACATTGCATTCAGGACTTTTTAAGTAATCAAGAAAGAAATGTTAGCTAGCAGTACAGACCATAGAACTGCTAACTCCTGGTATTCATAGCCAAGTCTACTGCTGATGGTATAAGAAAATAATGAGCCCAATACCATTTATTATCCCCCTTTTCTTTGTTCACTCTCACATGTATTCAGCATACAGTGAATGCTTGACGTCTTGGGGTAGCTTTACTACTCCGACTATATCTGACAATTCTACTGCACATTAGGGAACGTCATTTAGATCACTGAGTTTACAAGGAGTATTCAAAGAAAGACATTGGAATGTGGGGAAGCATAATGATAAAGACAGTGAGGGGCCCAAGGAGTGATGGAAAAAGTGTACTATGTCACGTGTATTCGTGTGGAAAATTAATTCTTCCTCCATCCAAGAAATTAGGAAGACTTGGGAAGTCTGAGCTTGGCTTAGTGGTTAGACTTCTTGAGTATGAATTCAGAAAGTTCAGTTTTGTTCTTTGCTTTCTGTCTTTTGACCTTTTGAAAAGGTAACTCTTGATCTCATTTTTTCTGGCTCTTAAGTAGAATTATAGTTGTCTATGAAGCAATTTTAAGATGCTCAGATAATCAATGTCCCACATATATAAATGCAAGTATCTTCTGGTTTGCTAAACCATCTATGTTTCTTTATTTGGAAGGTGTCATATACCTTTTATTATCCCTCATCATATAGAGAACTATAAACTATGATAGTTATAAAATACTTTTCCAACTCACACATAAAAGAAACAATATAAATTTATAAGTCAGAAATCAGAATTTTAAATATCAAAGGAAGCCAATTATTTCTCCAAAATCTTAGTGAAGAAAATCTTATCTCCAAAATCTTAGTGGAAATAAATTCTAAAGAAAATTTGAGAAAAGCTATAATAATGGTACTGTATTTAATTCAGGTTAAGAATAATAAAGAACACTACCTATGTATATATACTGTGTATATATGTTGTGAATATACATGTGTATATACACATATATATTCAAATTATCTGTCAAAAAGCCTGTGGCATATACAATATTGTATACGTCAAGAATCCGGAATACAAAAGAACTTACCAATCAATACCTGACAGATTCAATAATTCAGTATGAATTTAATGGATTTAAAAATCTGGATTTACCACTAAGCTAGCTATAGTGTAACCACTGATAAGGAAGAATATGGAAGGTTCTCCCTTTATACACAATTTCTTAAAAAAAAATAAGATGCATATTTTACCTTCCAATACATGAAATAACCTGTATTGAACTCCTACAGTGTGTTTATGGCAATTCCCCACTAACTATGAGCACACTCATTTGAATGGCTACAGTGTTCAATAGAATTAGTTTTACATTGCTTGGATGAAAAGAAAGTCTTCTTTTGTTCACATTCTCTTTGTTCTAACCAGGAGGCACTGGCACCCCTAGCATTACTGGATATTAAAGAACAAAACAGAATAGTCAGCTATTGACTTTAAAATCACTAATGGATTGCTACTGTTGCTTACATGGCTAAGTCGACTTGCTTTATCTCACTCCATTTTATTTATTTGATTTTTTAAATTTTATTGGGGGGTTAAAAATTCTTTTATTTCAAACAGTTGATTGCCACCCAGCATACTTTGCTCTTCTTGCTGTCCAAAAGAACACCACAGCCTGAAATTTTCTATTAGATATAAGGAATTTTAAAATATTCTTTCACCAGGTACAGGCTTTGATCCAGTAGTTCTTGATTTCTGCTGCCAAACAAAAGAGATGGGGAAGTTATGTGAACAGTGACAACTAAAAAATGCGGACACCAGTGAAAAATTCTTCAAAGGCCATGAACATATTGTGAATTTAAAATGTGGAATTGTATTCTATATGCAATTCAAGTAAAACTACAGTGGGGATGCTCTGAAATTTCGACAATAACCTAAATTTTTTATTGCTGACATGTTAGTGGACAGGTCAAAACACAATGGACCTAACAATCTGACAGACCAATAGCTATTCAAAAACATAGACCCAGACCCACAATTTTCAGGTTGAAACTAGTTCATTTCTCTATGGTAAGCATTGAAGTTTGGCCTCAGAGACTGCCAAAATTTGATCATGATTTTTAAAAGCCACTTGTACAAGTGAACTTGACTCTATAAGTTCTTGTAAACATGGTCCTTATATAAGGCTATACGTTTCCTTCAGAAATGCTTGCTGATTTTCTTTTTAAAATATCCATATCAAAATGCGTACCTCAGATTGTTTATGATCATAAGTTTCTCAAACACTTGTCAGTTAAAGAAATGAGGCTATGGATTTGGAAGAGAACAAGGTGAAAGTTATCTATAAGGGTTTGGAGACAAGAAAGGGAAGGAAGGGGGAATGATGTAATTATATTAAAAATACAAAAATTACTTAAAAGATTTACATATATATGTATATATATGGATATTATATGATGTTGTGGAATATTGGACTATAGCCTTAACTAGGCAAAGATGTGTTTCATTTTTTGTGCTGCATTTGATTAATTATGTAAAGATGTATTGCATTTGTTTCACCTTGCTTGCCTAAGACATCTGATTGGGCTAATAAAATGCTAAACGGCCAATAGCTAGGCAGGAGAGGGATAGGTGAGGCTGGAGGGCAGAGAGGATAAGTAGCAGGAGAAATGTAGGCTCAAGAGAGAAGAACAACAGGAGAAGAAGGGGGAAACAATGAGAGAGAAAGAGAGGGAGACATCTGGGGGCAGCCAGGCAGGCAGCTGACAGACAAACAGACACGGAAAAAGCAGGAAAAGTAAGCCATACTGAAAGAAAAGGTAAAAAGTAAGAGGCAAAACATAGATGAACAAAACCAAGTTAAGTTGTAAGAGCCAGCAAGAAAAAAGCTAAGCTAAACTGAGCATTCAAAACTAATAATAAGTCTTCATGTCACGATTTGGGAGCTGGTTGGTGACCCAAAAGAAAAAGCCTGGTGCAGTGTGATCTTTGATTACATGAATGTATCAGATAATTTCTAAATCATGGTAAGCTTAGCTATCCACTAAAAAGCTATTTTTTCACCATTAGACTATTCAAACCCTTTTCTCTGTGAACCATACAGTTCAAATCCATTCTCTAGGGTCATCCTGCTCCACAGTAGCCTTGAAGTGCTACTGCTGTTCTAAAACTTGCTAGATTCTTTCCATTCTGTACTATATTTGCTGGTAACTGCCAGTGACCCTGAGCTTCTACAAGAGTGATGGTTTTACATTCCACATGAGTGAAATTATGCACTATTACTCCTTGAGACTTGTGTACTTCCCTTAACAACATAATTTCCACTTCCATCCATGCTATCACAAAGTGACGGGTTTTTTGTTTTTTTGTTTCATGGTATTCCATTGTGTATATATGTGTCATTTAATTTTGTCAGTACAATAATTTGTTAGTGTCTAAAGACATTCAAATGATACCATGGACTATGATGGGGTTTATTCTCACAGATAGTGGAGAGAATTCCTTGGGTTCTTAATATTTCTTGCCTATAGTGAATAGAACCACGGTGAACACTGGAGTGGGGATGTCTCTTTAACACTCTCATTTCATAGCCTTTGGATATTTAAGCAATTCTGAGGTTGTTCTACCATATTTTAATTCTGTTTTTAACCTTCGAGGGATCTGAACACTGTTTTCCACAATGGCTGCACTAATTGACATGTCCGCTAAATAATGCACAGAGATTTCTTTTATTCATCATCCTCACCAGCACTTTCTTAGTTCTTTTGACAATGTCATTTCATACTGGGGCGAAGCAATATCACTTTTGGTGTCTGTGTGCATTTCCCTAATGAGAAGTGAACTTGAACATGTTCTTACGTACCTCTTAGCCATTTGCATGAATTCTTTTGAGAGACATCTTAATAAGTTTATTGCCCATTTTAAAAACCAAAGTTGATTTTTTTTTCTACAGAGCTTTAAGTTACTGATACATCCTAGAGAATGACTTCAGGTCAGATTGTTTGCACAAAATTGTTTTTAAAAGACTATAAATACTGTATACATTAGCTACATTCTGAATTATGACAAAGCATGTTGTTTGGCTTTCAATTTGGAAATCATACAGAAGTAAAGGGGATAAAAGATTCTTCTTCCAATAATGTATGTATGACTATTTAGTTGAGATCATACTTAGCTTACTAAAAATGTTCTATGATTGATAAAAAATAAACTATACGCATATTTGGCTGCCAATTGCTATAGTTTGTGCTTACAGTAGCACTTAGGTAGTTTGGACATGTTTGAAAGTCTAAACATAATGAATTTTAAGCAACTTAAATAGCAATTTGAAATAGGCATTGGTCTTCCTGGGGTTATATGCCACATGGTAGATGTGTAGTTAGTCTTTCACTTCAATTGTGGATTGTATTCCATAAAACAGACTCCAGTGGAGATGGAAGACTTTGTTTCTGAAAAATAATTCATGCATAATAACCACACTACAGCCTGCCGGGATTATACTCTATGGTATAAAAGTAGAAATCAAACAGGAAGCAAATCCTGTCTCCTTTTCTTTGATCATTTCACTTTTAGAGAGACACAGTGTCGTGTAATAAATAGGCTACAAATAGACTGTCATAATAGGGTTGGAGTAATAGACGTGGGAGTGTCATTTAAATGAATTGGAAAAGCCATTTAGAAGACAGCCTGGAAGATGGGTTTTATTTTACAAAGAAAGAACGGAGCAAAACCTATGTTGCAGGACAAAATAAAATAGCTGAGGGATTTACAATCTCTAAAGAGGTTGCCATAGTCGAAGCAAATATTTATTTCTGCCTTCTGAACAAGGACATGTCAGAGTTTTTCTCTGCTACATCTGGGCGAACTGACACACTTTTCACTTCTATTAGACATTACAACTTCATGCCAGTGGGGCAAATAGATGTGCCACTTGGGGTGGGGGTGGTTCTGCTGTCAATGTGAATACTGCAAAAATACAAATAAAAATGCTCAAGCCCAACTCTTACTATTCCTTGCTATTTCTACCATTACAATTTAGTGAAGGTTGGGTGTTTAAGCGGGGTATTGCTAGCCCCGCCAAGGTAATGCACTAATATTTCATTCTGTTCTTGAAATAGAATGTAGAGTCGTGTTCTATGATCAAATCTTCACTACAAAGGAATAAACAACCAATTATTGCAAGGGTCTTACTTTGGAAGTGGTTGATGGATAGTGCTGTTGATGAACCGTAAAGTCTTTTATGAGATAGTTGTATATTAATTTGCAAGAATATTCCTTCAATCCAGTAAGAATATTTTTCTTTTCCCTACTGCAAATTCAGTGTGAGGCTGCACATGGAAGGATGTTAGTGACATGCTGATTTTAAAGTGCTACAGAAATACAAAATCATTTCCTGAATATGTATTTATCTGAACGTGACCATTTTAATTTTATATTTCATTGTATTTTCAGTTATTTATACTTATATGAATTACTTTGTCAATAGTTGCTTTTTTCTTATATAAAAGAAAATTTAAAGGTACTGTGGTTTGATTTTTTAGTAGTTATGCAACACGTGACTGCTGCAATTTTATTCCGTTGGGAATTTTGACACTATCTTCATATATAAAAAAATATTTTGCTAATAACCAAGACCATTTTTGTCTGTAAAGTGGTTAAATACCAGAAAATATGTTTTAAAACTAAAAATATGTCTAAAATTTCTGTTTACACATAGCTTACTCCTGGAAACAAGCAACATGAGTAATGCCGTGCAATCTCTTAAAGTGTGCTTGTCAGAGAATTAAATACTTCAGTACCTGAAATCCATTAGCACCATGGGTGAAAAACACCCTGCTGTGCCAAGCTTACACTGCAGCCTTTTGAAAACTGAGGAAAATACATCTCTGTACTTCTGATGTTTCAGGTAAATGTGACATTGGCCACATGGGTGTCATTCCTTGAAACTCTGTGGTAAAACAATGAGCATTTCTTACTTTCCTCATTGGTGGTTCTGACTTTGGAACCTCCTGTCCTGAAGCACAGGACATGAACTACCCCATTCATTTGGCTGGATCTCAATTCATGTTTCCATTTATCTGTGAGAGAATGCATTCAGGCAGAAAACCAATTTGTATCCTGCAGGGGTCTTGTCCTTGGGACCTGTAGACTCATATACAAGGGGAAAGTGTTTTTAAAAAAAATCACAATATAAAGAAAAATGAAGCTGGGTGTTATTGGTTATAGCTATAATCTCTGTACTCCAGAGGTGGAGCGGGATATTGAGTTTAAGGCAAAGAAGCAGGAGCAGGGAGAAGGAAGGACAGAAGGAAGGGAATAAATAAAAGATATGCTGTGTTTTCCCTACTGGCTACACTGCAATTCATACCAATGTAAGATTAAATTCACAAGGAAATCATTATTTAAAGAGGTTATTTTTCTACCCCTCATACTATATTTGATTAACTAGGACTCTGCATTATTGTGCTAGTTTACGTCAACCTTTGAACAGCAAAAATGACTCTTTCTAACATTTTCTTATCTATTATACTTATTCTCCTATAAAAATGAAAATTATATTATGCTTTATGAGTGAGTTAATTATAATATTCAGGCCAAATACACTTTTTATAGAACTTCCATGTTTTCTCCACAAGTGAACCAGTATTGACTTCTAGTAATATGGCATAAAGATGATGGAGACATTCTTAGTTACAAGGACAGATTCCTTTAAATCTTAATATGTTCCCTAGATAAGTTGACAGCCAATTCCACTTTTTAAATTAAACAATGAGCTAGTGATCTTAATTTATCTTGATCAAGAAAATAATTAGAGTTATTTGTGAAATAAAATTTATATTACCCACCTTAATAATACTTACACAAAATTCAATTAATCATTGATTGTATCTATTAGTGAGAATAACTACTTATACCATTCATTTTCCATTGTTGAATATTTTTACTTTGTGTATCTGAGGCTTTTTCTCCTCCTGAAGATGAGTATTATATCATCAACTTAGGTTGATGAGTATTTCACATGATTCTGATTATTGTAGCAATATTTCATTTTATTTTTATGATTATTCTATCTGAGGAGGTGCTCTCACATCTCATGTATACTATTTCTAATAGTGTTTTCAATCTACAATTTTCATTTGTAAGTATTATAATATTAAAAAAACATGGTATGGTTTCTTTTGGAATTATGATCTATTTCATGGGTCATGACTCTCAATGATAGGATAGAGCTGAAAACATGGCAGTCAAATTTAATTTCCAAAGCTTAAATGAAAACCTGATCCCTCTGTGGAAACGATGGGCAAGTATAATGCATAAGAGGTGGATATGCAGCTGACTAAATGAATGTATTCTTCCATTTTTCTATGTTGTGCATATTATAACCAATTTTATAGATGAAAATCTGGAAAGAAACTGACAAATTTGGGGATTGTGAAGTTTAGTTTGTGATTTCTCATAGCCACGGACATTCTATAGATTGTTTGACAGATTTATATTACTGTAATAAGTACTTAAGATAATCAACTTATAAAGAGAAAATGATTGCTTCTGTCAATGGTTTCATTGTTTCAAGATACAGTTGGTTGGACCTATTGTTTCAGATACGTGGTGAGGCAGTGAATCATGAGAGATGAAAACTTTCTTTTCACAATGAGCCACAAAGAGAAGATGTAGAGATGGAAGAGGAGGACACTGTAATTGGACTAGAGTTGCATAGTGCTGTCCAACAACATATCGCCAACAGACTTCCTGGTATTCTAGCTCCTAAAATCTTTCTGTCCCCTCTGATACAATGTTCCCTGATTCAGAGATGCATGAAATTTGATGTAGATGCATTCATTAAGGCTGGCTTCCCAAGATCTGTTCATCTCTGCTTTGCATTTAGTTGTGATTTTCTGTGATGGTCTCCATTTGCTTTACAGAAACTCTTCTTCGATCAACTGTAATGACTACACTTATCTGTTATTATAAGAGTAAAATTTAGAATGCAGTAGTTTTAGTAAGAAAAATAATATCAACTCAGTGAAAACACTTTGCCCAGAATTGGGACCATGTAGAAGTCCTACTTTATTCTCCCATCTCATATAAGCCAGTCTCTCTCTCTCTCTCCCTTGGTGTCTGATATTTTATGAATATTTGAGTGATTGAAAAGGAAGTTTGAGTGGGTAGAATCTTAAAGTCAGCCATTTAATCATCACCATTGAGACTCAATCACCTCATCCTTTTTTCTATTCACTTATTCATTGGTATTAATTGTGAATTTGATAACAACCATAATATCTTCAAGAAAGCATCTTGAATGGTGCTTTCTCCCATAGTGTCATGTAACATAATGATAGAATTCCATCAAGGAAGTCCGGGGAAGAGGCAAGATTCCTCCAGTTCACTAAACATATATGGGTCAAGAATGGCGATACATTTATACACTTCCTCATTGAAGTGTCGTACCAGCCTTGATTTAATCTTCTACCTACTGAAAACCCAGACAAAGTCAATCATTAAAGCCACAAGATTATATAGTTAACAGGGTTCTACGATGTGCTAAAACATGGCATTACATAAACATTGGCAATCTCATCAGAAGAAGTACCAATGCTGTGGTTAAGACCACAGGACTCACCCTCATGGCCCTTTGAAGTGCTTTCTACAATATTAATTGAAAATAAGTAGCAAATAAATTACTTTAATTTTACCTTCCCTAGACTTCCTTTTTTTAAAATTTTTTAAATTCATTTTACATACCAACCACAGATCCTCCTCTCATTCCTCATCCTGCTCTACCCCCCCTTCCCCGCAACTTCCCCCACCCACCCCTCATCCTGTCTTCCAAAATGATAAGTTCTCCCATGGGGGGACAGCTAAGCCTGGTACATTCAGCTGAGGCAGGACCAAGCCCCTCCCTGCTGTATCAAGGGTGAGCAAGGTATCTGACCATAGGTAATGGGATTCAGAAAGCCAGTTCATGCACCAGCGATAGATCCTAATCATACTGCCAGGGGCCCCTCAAACTGATCAAGCTACACAACTCTCCCTTATACAGAGAACATAGTCTAGTCCCATTCAGGTTCTACAGCTATTGGTCTAAAGTTTGTGAATTCCTATGAGCTTGGTTCAGTTGTCTCTGTAGATTTCGGCATTGTCCTCTTGACCCCCCTTGTTGTTATAATCCCTCTTCCCTCTCTTTGACTGGACTCCTGGAGCTTGGCTTGATGCTTGGTTGTGGATCTCTGCATCTGCTTCCATTAGTTACTGGATGAAGCCTCTATGACAGTTAGGGTATTCACCAATCTGATTACTAGGGTAGGCCAGTTCAGACACCCTCTCCACTATTGCTAGTAGTCTAATCTGGGATCATCCTTGTGGATTTCTGGGAATTTCCCTAGTTATTCGGCTGAAAAAAAAATGACATCATGAAATTTGTAGGCAAATGGATGGAACTAGAAAATATCCTGAGTGAGGTAACTCAGACTCAGAAAGACAAACATGGTATATGTTTACTCATAAGTGGATACTAGATCTAAAGCAAAGGATAGTCAGACTACAACCCACAGCTCTGAGAATCTAGGAACAAGGAGGACCCTAAGAGGGACACATGGATCACCTTGGGAAGAAGAAACAGAGGAGATCACCATAAGTAAACTGGGGAAGGAAGAGGGGAATAGAGGGGAGGGGAAGGGGAATGAGAACATGAGAAAATGGGATGGTTAAGCAAGGGGAGGGATGGAGTGGAAGAACAATGAAAGATATATCTTGATAGAGGGAGACATTATGGTGTAAAAGAGAAACCTGGTGCTTGGGAAAATATCCAGATTTCTGAAAGTAGGCTTGCCTCTCTGGTCTGTGACCCTGTTATGTGGGTGACACTGCCACCTGAGACCTTGCAACTGGGGTTTGTCTCTGTGCTGTTGATATGCAGAATTCAATGGAAATACAGATCAGTGCCTAAGCAAATCTCTTTATCCCAAAATGGCTTGGAGCAAGAGACCTAAGAAACTGGAGGTCAGATCCCCAAGGCAAAGTATAAGATGAATTGCTAAACGGTCTTATTAATAAAAAACCTGGAGCCAGATATTGGGGTGAAAACTTGAGATCAGGGAAGCAGAAAGATGCCAGTCACATTCTTACCACTAGAAATGCCCAGCGAAAAAGAGCTACTTTCTGTATACACATGCCTATATGCTTTTCTGTGCCCTGCCCTCTTTCTTTCTCTCTCAGCCCAGCTACATCACTTTCCTTTTTTTCTGCCCTGCTCTATCACTTCCTGTCTGTCTGTACAGCCCTCCAGACCTCTATGGTTGACTACTGTTAGAATTAAAGGCATGTGCCACCATGCCTGGCTCTGTTCCAAGTATGGCCTTGAACTCACAGAGATTCAGATGAATCTCTGCCTCCAGAATGCTAGGATTAAGGGCATATGCTATCACTGCCTGACCACTATGTTTACTATAGTATCTGGCTTTTTCCTCTGATTCTCAGAGAAGATTTATTTGGTTGCACAAATAAAATATCACCACATTTCCCCTTTTTTGTCTAAAATTTTAAAAGTTATAACTAATATAAAAAATCTATACACAATAAGTACAGTAACTATATACAATATATACAGGCAATAAATATATCAACGTCTAGTTCATTTGCATTTGACAGATTCAGAGAAAATATTCCATTATCTATCCTATTTTTATGAATCCAAAGGATTGTGTCTAATTCAAATTCTATCTAATTTGTGTTACCAACCCAAAACTATCTCTTGATGTCTTTCAAACTTATACACTTTACACCTCTTATTGAGTTTCTTTTCTGAATTTATTAACGAGGAAAACTATAACAATAACTATCTAATCTTCAACTCCCTCAGAGACCCAAGAAGGAAATAATATTATCTGAGTAAGGAGGAAGTACAAATAAGTGACTTCCAAAAAATTTGAGAAATGACAGAAACAGCTGACTGCCTGGACAGTCACCTGAGGTTTCTTTGCAACATTGGGGCATCATCTTCTGCCTACAGGCTTAGTATATTTGACAGACTCATTTGTGAAGCAGTCCTTTGTTTTGTGTCCTGTTTGTCCATTTTGGACAGCATACTGTCAGCAATTGATGCAAGGGCACTTTCTTGCCCAGTGACTAACATTTGCCACAATGAAAGTAAGTTTCTTCAATGCCCATTATCTTCTCTGAAGTAAATTGGTGTTGCCAACAGCAGACATGCCTCATTGTCATAAAAAAAAGAAAAAAAGCTGTTATTAAAACATCTTAAATGCCATATTCTGCAGATCTCTGAAGTGTTTGAAGATGACCTGTCTACCTAAAATATATCTCTGCTTGACCTTGAAAACATACCTAGTATTACTGACTACAAGTTTGATTGTAACGACTAACTTACATTTCCTTATATCCTAATTAATTGAAAATAATAACTTTCAAAGATTAGCAAATCACATTACATTGTTAAGTGAACTGTATAGGTACAATACCTTGAACAAAATAGAAGTATATGTACAGTATTTTCTAACAAAATCAATCTCAAATTTGTATCAATATGTATAATTTATATGCAATATACAAAAATCCAATCCAATGTAAAATATTAAAAACTAATAGTTGAATTCAAAAGTAGATTCAATAATCTACCTATTTAATCTTATCATATCCATATTCTCTCTTTTTTCTTTTCAGAATAGATTCTATAATCTGCCCTTTATTCTATCGTTTCTATATCTTGTTTTTTTTTCAGAGTACATTCAATAATCTACCTCTTATCTATATCCCCCTTTTTTTTCTTACAAGAACCCTAAATCTAATCTCCTTTGTTTAGCCTTTTTCCTGATCATTAACAACTTGTAACCAACTATCCTAAACAATGATAATTACCCAAAACACATTGAAAGACCAAAAACTACCCACCCCACATTTAGGAATGTGAGTATTGTGTTCATAAAATTACTTCCTTCTGTCTGGGGGCAAAGTCATCTCTAGTGGATCCTGAAAAGAAAAAGTTTGGGTTAATTGTCAAGTCCTGAGAAAGGTAGCTGTATCATTTGTTGTCCAGTCTCTGCATAATGAGAAAATTCAGGAATTGTCTCAATTCCTTGTGAGGATGGATCACTGGATCACATCTCAAACTTGTCTTGAGTAGTTTGTAATCCAAAGCTGATCTTTTGGGTGGTGTTTGTCAGATTAGTGGTATTATTATTGTCCATGTAGAATCATTGTTGGGAACCATTATCTTTTTCAAATTTACTGTTAGTCATGTTCACGATTCCCTGCAAAAAACTGATAGAGACTCAAACATTAAAACATGTACAGGCAACTAGATGAAGCCTTTTTTCTAGAATAAGTTAGTACTCTATATGACCATTAATATCATGACAAAAGTTTTTAAAAATATATATATTAATCTTATAAATTTTTATATAATACTCATACATTAAAAAAGTTTTAAAGAGTCAAAATAGAACCAAAGAATTATGAGACTAGTGGAAATAGAATAGTCCCTTAATTTTGGTTTTTCTTCTGTCCCCTATCTTGTGGCTTTTCTGACATGATATAGAAGTTTTGCATTTTCTTTTAACAAGCATGCTTGGGTTTAGAGAAGGAGAGAGTCACACTCCAACTCCAAAGCCAGCTTTAATTTTTAATTGAACTGGGACTACAAAAAGACAATTTGTGTTAAGTGTCTGTAGAGAACAGCAGAAATAAATATTTAGGAAGATTTATGAAATTTTATAGATGATATACCAATAGACCAATTTACTCTTTTTCTTGGGACTTTTTTTTCTGAATTATTTGTCATTTTTCTTCAGATGTCTCATTTGTCAAGTGTTCTTCAGATTCCTTAGCCTTCATTCTCCTGAAAGACAGAAACAAAAACTCTTCCCCAAGCCTAACTTTGTGGAGGTTTCCTTTTGGCAAGTTATAACTGATAAAATGATTAGTTGCATAGGTTAATTTAAACACTGGTTGATGAACTATCACCTCTTCTAATTAAGAGGTCTGTCTTGTTCAAATTGAATCTTTATCAATTTTGATGGTATCCATAGCTTTTCTTCTCCTGTAAAAACAAAAGCAAAACCTCATCCCCAATGTAATACATATCCTGGTTTCCATTCTGAGGTCAGCACATCCATAAATTATATAGGCTCATTCAAGTCTGTAGTTTTTTTTCTATTATTTAATGTGTCTCCACAGCTGCTGTTCCTTTCTCATTAACATTGAGAAAATTCAAAATTAATAGAGCATGATGTAATCTATTTCTGTAGATTTTATTACCCATTTTTGTTTATTTATCCTTTACAATTTGATTTGATCTTTCTATAACTGCTTGGCCTATAGGATTATGTGGTATACCTGCAATATGCTTTATATTGTAATAAGCAAAAAAAATTTCGTTTTACCAGAGACATAGGCTGGAGCATTGTCAGTTTTAATTTGTGCAGGTATACTCATGATGGCCATAACTTCTAGAAAATGTGTGATTATAGAATCAGCCTTTTTGGAACTCAGAGCAGTTGACCCCTGAAATTCTGAATAAGTGTCAATGTTGTGGTGTACATATTTCAATTTCAATGAAACACACCCATCTGCCAGATTTCATTCCTCTGAGTACCCTTTGGGTTACATCTGCTGGTAGTACAGTTTGATTTTAAAAGGAACAAGTAGAACATTTCCTTATAATTTACTTGGCTTGTTGCCAGGTTGTGGAAAAATCCTTTTTTAAACCCTAACTGTTGACATGATGGTTTTTTTTTTATGAAATTCTCAGACCTCCAGCACAATTTCTATCAATAGTTTATCAATCTCATCATTACCTTGTGCTAGAGGTCCTGGCAGACCTGTATGTAATTGAATATGAGTTATAGCAAAGTTGGGGGTAGAGACATGCAGGACTCTGAGTCTTAATGAGCAGCTACTCTCACTTGGCTCCATGTCAAAAGTTCTGGTTAATGTTAGCTCTCTCAATAGTGCTTATAAATACCATATCCTTGTATGTATTAGTTGCCTCTCTGTTGCTGTGATAAAGCACAGTCACCACGGTAACATACAAAACGAATGGTTGAGCTGAAAGTTCACATCTTCTACCTCAAGCACAAAACAGAGGGAGGACAGAAAGGGGAAATAGACTGTAAACACTCCAAGTCCACCCCTGGTGATATACTTCCTTAGGGGAGGCTCCACCTCCCCAACAGTGCCACCAACTGGGTATCAAGTGTCCAAACACATTTTGGGGACATTTTTTATTCAAACAACAACAGATGAAATATGAAAACCCATAATGCAAGTGCAACTCCAGTAAGTCTTCACTATTTCCTCATTTTAATAGCTAACAACATCTATCTTGTGATATATATGTATATTTATATATGTGCATATACATAAAACATGAGAGTTATGACAATTTACTGATGTATAAAAAATGTTGACATTGATACTTTCTAGCTGAAATGTGTGTGTGTATGTGTGTGTGTGCATTTGCACAATTATTTTCTCTAGTTGAAATTTCTAAAAGCACTTCCCTTCTTGGGCATTGTCTTTGTAGTGTGAATATTCCATGTGGTTGTGGTGGTTTCATCTTCCTCACTTACTACCCATTCCCAAATTAGTTTTTGTGTAGTTAACAAGTACTTATTTGAATGGCAGAGAGGAAAGGCAACTGAATATTAGTAATCTAAATCTCCTGACATTTCTTCTTAAATATGCTTTCCTCTCTGTTGTGCTGTTACCAATGTCTCCACTTGTATGTGTGATCTCACTAGTAATAATTTGTGCAGTCAAATAAAGGAAAATTTAATATTTTTCCTATGATTTCAGTTTAAAGTTCTTCCTCACCAAGTTACTATATTCATAAATATGTCCTACTAATTGCATAGTTTTCATTTTCTCATTTTTTGTTTTTCAAATGTTAGAATTGTAATGGGAAAATTAAATAATTCAACATTTCCTGCATTTTGTCCTATAAAGGGAATATTGTTATCATTTAAATCTGAAATTCCTTCAAAGGTTCATGTTTTGAGCAATTGCACTACAGTACAGACAATGAAGACACTTGGGAAGATTATGAGATGTTTAGAGACTGGTGTCTAATTGGCAGAATATGGCCTGGAAACAGGTCTTTGATGACAGCATGGACCACCTTGCCCTGGGCCTGCTAGATGATGCTTCCTGGTCTGCCATGGACTGCTCTTCTCAGTCCCTTGCTCTTACTCATTTCACTGAGCTGCTCTATCTGCCTTCTGCAATGAAGGACTGAGACTCCCTAAAACCATAAGTCAAGGTGAGTCTTTCATCTATCAGTAGTTCTACAGTTTATTTGGCAATGGTAGTAACACACACACACACACACACACACACACACACACACACACATATATATATTCAGGTATATAAATATGCACATGCCCATATGTGTTTATATATTTCCTTTTTACTCATAAATGTCATAACCCTATGGATATCTTAATATTTTATGTATGTTGCATGAATCAAAAACTTTATGTACTTGTAATCCATCTGTCAGTACAAAAACACATTCACTGTGATACGTTCTAAATATCACCCTGCATCAGATTTTTATTTTATCTAACACACACTTTTTACACTGTATTAGTTATATTATGTTGTTGTGATAAAATACTACAACCAAAAGCAACTTGAGGAAGAGAGGGTTTATTTACCGTAAGGTTCCAGAAGAGAGTCCTCAGGGAAGGGAAGGTGTGTGGTGGCTTCAGGAGTCAGGACCTGGTTGGTTACATTTTTATGTACACAGGGAAAACATAGAAAGGAAAACAAGGTGAGGTTATAAACTCTCCAAGCCCATAAAAATTTATATTTTCCCCGGCAATGCTCCACCTCCCAAAATTTCTATAATCTCCACAAGCCATGGAGCAAGAGACCAAGAGCTTATCAGGAAAGCATCTCGCTCAAGCCACCACATATGCTGAGGCCATAGTGCAATTTCTGAATATTTGTTTTTCATTTGATGTGAGGGATGTATGATGTTATTTATCCTCTTACCATATTCAAATAGCTCTGATCTTCTGCTACTGTATATTTAAGCATACGGCTAATTTCATTTCAACAAAATCAATTCCTAGGATATTTATTTAGACAAAAGTGTACAAATTTATATATCACAAAACAGTGACAGTGACAGTTGCTACTTTGGAGTTGGTAACATTTTACTATGGTATTATACATTATTTTTATATGAACTCTTGCAAACACATTTTTATAACAGATAATGTTTTCTAAATATAGTGAGATATTTGAAATAAAGATTGAGTAATGTATGTAATAAATCTATATTACAAAAAAGTCATTCCAAAGGAAGATGTTAGAGATTGTTTCAAGTCATAAATGAAAAATAATAAAGATGAAGAAGAATAACAGAATGAAGAGAGAGAGCAAGTGGTGGAAACGGGAAGCAGGTGGAAGCCTCATGAATGTAAAGTCAACAGAGAAAGCCAAGGGACAGCAGATTGACTAACAGATCCCTGGACAGATTCAGAAATGGGTAGCATCTTCTTCTACAGGAAGTGTGTGTGTGTGTGTGTGTGTGTGTGTGTGTGTGAGAGAGAGAGAGAGAGAGAGAGAGAGAGAGAGAGAGAGAGAGAGAGAGAGAAGAGAGGTGGAAAACTGGCTCAAGAAATTCAACTTCCTTGGTACCCAGTTAGTCAGAACCCCACCTGATTCTCTATTTTCCTACCGCAGGGTATTTATTCCCTTATGATAATACAAGTCATGTCTGGAGTGAAGTGGTGGATATGAATAATTCAGAGTGGCAACGCTGTTCTGAAACTGTGGCAGTTGAATATTTTCATAATAATAAATGTGCAGATAATAAATCTGTTCCCATAGATTCTTTCTCTACAGTTTCTTATACTTCTTGTAACCAAAAATTAGAGTCTAGTAAAGAAACTACATTTTTCTCTTACAAATTTAAGCTGACAAAGACATAAGAGATAAAAATTTAATAATGAAGGACCACAATAAAATGTGCATCCTGCCGGGCAGCAGTGGCACAGGCCTTTAATCTTAGTCCCAGCACTCAGGAGGCAGAGCCAGGCAGATCTCTATGAGTTCGAGGCCAGCCTGGTCTACAGAGAGAGATCCAAGACAGGCACCAAAACTACACAGAGAAACTCTACCTCAAAAAACAAAACAAAACAAAAGAACATACAAACGAAAAAGTGTGTCCTGTTCTTTAAGCCTCCACATAAGTAGGTATCTTCTCAAGAACTTGATACTGGCCTTGTGATCTTCTGATTATTAAGCCCAGACAAGGTATGAAGACTTCTGACCTACAAAACTCTGATATCTGTATTCTCGTAGACCTCTAAGGTAAGCCGTCATATGGCAGCAGAACCTGGTGTGTGAAAGGTCCTCAGGCATTTGCCTCCAGCAGCATTCCATAAGGTGTTTCTCAAATGTGCACAGTCAAAACCAGGTTGAACAAGGTTGAAGCTTCCATTAAGCTTAAGTCAAGAATGAGTTAGAAAGACTCCATAAAATAAGTGATTGAAGGCGACAAGGAACAGAAGGAAGTTGCCAAGGTGTTGAGTAAGTGATGCCAGAATACTAAAAGCAATTAAGGCTGGAACATGAAACAAGGTTCCAATTGAGATTCCCTCAGTTAAATTGATTTAATAGAATAAATATGGGATTTTTACATGTCAGGACAGTTGGTAGTTGCCAACGAATTAGTGACAACCGGCAACTAACATTCTATACCTTCTTCTAGTGTATGATAATGATTAACCCCAGAGAAAATATCAAATCATAACCTTTAAAAATAATAATAGTAAAACAGACAGCTCATATTTAAGCAGTATTTTATAGTAACTAGCGATTTCTATAATTAAATTAATGAAATTAAACTTACAATTCATCGAGATTTGGGTTTTAGGAGATGAGAAGGCTACATGTGTCTTGTGATCGAGTGATTTATTGCGGTTACAGAGACCTATACTTCCATTTTATTTAGAAGAAACTAATTAATCATAATGTCTAATACTGAAAAGAATAGTGAAAGAATAACTAGGTACATTATTGTAAATACAAAGGTAAACAGTAGAATAAACAGCAAGCAGTTAAAAATCAGAGCTGCTTCAGCATAGGAAGAAATCAGACATTTGTGGATGGCTGCTTTGCCAAGACCAGCTGTGGTCATTTGACTCACAATTGATGCTTTGTGTAACTTTTAATAGAAAGAAAGAAAGGAATTATTCTGAAGAGCACAAAAATGCTACTTTAAGCTAATATTATGTAAAACAACTCAAATAGCATAAGGTTATTTAAGATATAATGTGTAAAACTACATTGATTCAATATTTTGAATCCAAGCTCCCTGACAGTCTACTTTTGTCAGATTTTACATTATGATGTATTATTTGTAGGACTCCACTATTTTAGTTTATATATTGTTTGTAATTAAATGTGTAGATATGTGTGCCTGTGACACAGGCAACATATACCTTTTGCCTAATGTTTTTTTTTTTTTTTTTGGTTTTTCGAGACAGGTTTTCTCTGTGTAGTTTTGTGCCTTTCCTGGATGGAACTCACTCTGTAGCCCAGGCTGGCCTTGAACTCACAGAGATCCGCCTGCCTCTGCCTCCTAAGTGCTGGGATTAAAGGTGTGTGCCGCCGCCCCGCCGACGCCGACGCCACCACCACCACCCGGCGCCTAATGTCTCTTAATATTAATTTCTTAGCATCATATAATGGTCAAAACTTCAATGTTAAATGTGTACTAATTTCAGCACAGCAATCAAGTGTCTCTCTGTGAACAGAACTTTAAAAATGTGTGAGTGCTAAGTACACGCCACTTAGGCATATACCGTATCTTTTTATATGTCTATCTGTCTATTTTTCAACACACTCAACTATTTATATATGCCTAACAATCACCAAGTTATTGCAATTCCTCAATTCATATTTAGACATCTGATTCTAATCTAATACTACAAAATTCATTTTAACCTTCTTTTTTCCTTATTTATCATGTTTATAATCAATACTGACATACAAAAGCATGTAGGATATATCTGTAGAGTCACGTTAACATTTTCACTCATGACTTTGTAAGAAATGAACTTTCTAACTTTACAGAGTATGTATGTACAGTTCTTTGTTTCTTTAGTCCTAAATAAACATCCATCTGTTCCCCACAGTTACTTACACTGTTTCTCTGTTTCTTCCCCAGCACTACTAGTAGTATTTGGGGTGGTGGTATGCTAATACACTTAGTTTTCTTTGTTCCTGTCTTTATAGCATTTGGTGATAGCCCAATCATGTTGATTAAATATTTAATGAATATTGATGCCATAAAGAGTATAGTTTAAGCCTAGAATTCCTTTTTTTATTTTTCAAATTTCTGTAAAACCCTGTAGGTACCAGATGCAGGTTTTGCTACAGATTTTGGATAAGCTCAGTTCCTGGTGAGTGGTTGGAGGGAAAATGCCATTACTTCATTTGATACGTAGATGTCATCCTCTCTCTATAAAATGCTAGTTCTCAAGATAGCCATCCAGCACCAGGAAAGCTGTCGCCTTTATGTGAGGTAAAGAAAAAATTCAATGCGCTAGCACATGGTTTGAGATTACCAAATCCTCAAGAAATTTTCCAGACTGCTGTTTTGTTAAACTGATTTTGCAGTATTTCTCTTGCAGTGATTGTGTACCACATATATTGAACTATGTAAACAAAACTTGCAAAGTTTACTTTGATGTAGTAATAGCCCCTGATCATATCGATGAAAATGTGTTTGACTTCAGACAAATTGAAAGCAGTATCTTTCAACAGAAACCAATGAATATTAACATTTCTTAAACTTCAATACCTCCTAATATAGGAGAAATCCACTGAATGATGTGATGTAAATGACATTTTAAAAAAGATAAGATTGCTAGGGCAGAAAACATACGACATCATAATTTACAGGGCTAGACTAACTTCAATTGGACACAAGGGAATTTTGTGCTAGAATAAAAATGTCTTATGTCTTTTTTTAACACTATTTTTTATTAAGAATTTTTTTCCATTCATTTAACACACCAATCAAAGATCCCCCTCTTCCCTCCTCTTACCCCCCAGCCTCTCCCTCCTAACCCACTATCCACTCTCCCCCCACAAGAAGGCAAGGTCTCCCATGGGGAGGCACATCCAGTAGAGGCAAGTCCAAGCCCTTCCCCCTACCTCAAGGCTTCACGAGGTGTCCCATCATAGGTAGTGGGCTCCAAACAGCCCACTCATGCACCAGTTAATGACAGGTACATGAAGGCATACATTTGTCACAACCATCAAGCTCTACACAGAAAAGGAGAAGTTCATTGCTTGTAAACTATATCTTCATATAAAAACATGTATGAAATGCAAAGGATAAATGATAAGGTATAGTGTATAGGAAGAAAGTTTTATTGAAATCATGTTGTGGGTGTATGAATGAATAGAAAAAATGTCTGAACAAAACTGTATTTTGATCTTAGGCACTGTAAAAGAGGACTTTTGTATTCATGTGAGATGATGTCATTTCTAGCAGCAGGATTTGTTCAAAATGAGACTTTGTACATAGAGAATTTGAGATATTTTCCAAATATATGCAGGGGCAATGAGAATGTTTTTTGTAAAGGCAGTGTGAGAAGAGCCATTGAAGTAACCCTGCAATAAGAGATAAAGGGCTATTTTGGGACTCATCATGTCTGACTTGAAAAGGAGTTCTTTCAAAAACTCATTCAGTGTTCCAATTACCTTGTCTACCTGGGACATATAGAGAAGACAAAAGTCTAGTGAATGTCTTCCTCAAGACCTTTCAAAATTAAAATGCAAGTTCTAGTTACTGTCAGTGATATGAAAGTCCAAATGGGATGAGGCTTGCCCTTGTAAGCCTGCACTGCAAATCTTACTATGTAAGAAGACATATATGACATTGATTTATAGTTTAGAGATAGCGAGGTAAGATTCTTGAAGTTTTCTTAGTCTTAACACTAGAAAATGCATGAATGTTGACTAATTTGGACACGCTTGGGTCCTTACTTTATCAAGGACATCCCACTGAAGAGATGTAAAGCATTAGCATTCTAGTAAGCCCCTTTGCTAATAATGGTGGCAAAGCCATTGATATAGGTTACAGATAATAGAGGCTGTTCTTAGTTAATCACAAGTGGCTTCCCAGTAGCCAAGGGGATCTCAAGTTCTTTATCATATGACATCTGATGGGGACTGAGAACATAGGAAGCCATTGCTTCTTGTAATAGGAATATGCCAGAAGTAGCAGGTATGCCCACCCTGTATTAAGAAGGCCTAGATTAAGATTCTGCATTACAGCTGGCATAAGCTACACAATGGCATCTTGGTATAGGGCAATGGATTTAAAGCTTGTAAGAGTCACAAGAGTATGGAAAGCCCATCATAAGGCAAGAAATAGTCTGCTTACTGGTCTATAGTCTAGAATTGGTAATACCAATTCTTTGCTTCAAAATCTATTGGCTATTTATAGCCAACATGGGTGATGCAGAGATTTTAAGAAGTAAGAGAATTAGTAAAATGATGAAGTCTCTACAGCAGCTCTCAACCCATGGGTTGCAACTCCTTTGAGGGTCAAAAGATCCTTTCATATTGATCACCTAAGACCAACAGAAAACACAGATATTTACAGTATGATTCATAATAGTATCAAAATTATAGTTAGGAAGTACTAACAAAATAATTTTATGGATGAGGGTCATCATAACATGAAGAACTGTATTAAAGGGTCACAGCATTAGGAAGGGTGAGAACCACTTCTCTACAGTGAAGGTCTCTCTGAGAATAAAAAAAAAAAAAGATTTTAATTTAGACGGATTCTGGAGTGTTCTGTTGTGGATTCCAAGAAGACTGGAGAGGAATTTTGCATTGTTTAAACAATTATGTAACCTCAGAACTTATGTGGCAATGTGCCTGATACTCTTTGGTATAAAATTTAGGTTACTGGTCTCCAAGAATGCAAATCAAGAACTCCTGAGGTCCTATAGAATATGATTGTAACTGTTGACAACAGCAGGAAAGGAGAACGAACCAACAACTCCCCCATAACCTGCCCCTTCAGCAACATTAGAATTGATCTATTTCTCTATAGTGGGAGATCCCAAACTGTACCCTCCACCCACGGGTCACCACAAACACATGGACCAAAATGATGTTCTTCTGAAAAGTACTGAAACATACCAGTGCTGACGAAGTGTAGATGGAGCCAGCTGAGAGCCACGTGCTGAAGATCCAGCTGCAGGTTAGCAGGTTAAAGGTTTGCTCAAATGGTCAAAGAAGGCTGAAGATACATAATAAATGATGTCCAGAGGGGAAAACCTCTAAATAGGTTACAGTGTGTTTAACAATGTGTATAGGCTTAAAAAAAAGAAAAAGGGTATAGCCATAGAAAGATATGAGTAGTTTAAAAATAATAATAAAGTCTTTAAAGAGAGAGTAAAAGTAATATGAAAGAAAAAAGCCACATAAGATGGGAAATATACAGGGAGTCTTGGTCCTGTATGTTATTGTGATGATTTTTTTTTTGACTGTTGAAAAGCAAAGGACAGCTGCAAAGAGACCTGGAATTGAAAGAGAGAATGTTGAAATAAATCATCCTATACTTCAGGAATGCCTCAACTTTTAAAAAGTAAAAAAATGTGTTTGTCAAATGGAAATTAAAAATGCTTTGGAGTTTTGTTTCACAGGAGATGAGAGATTGTGGATTCCTTCAGGGTTAATATGGTTCAGGTTTGATCAGGGGAGACCTCCTGAATCTTGACAGGTGATATTTATCAACAAAGATTATAGCTGGTCTTCCCAGGACTTGGTCATTATCTCATTTTTTTTCCTCTGGGACCCTAAAGATACTTCTTCACCCACAGACAGCAGGAAGCAGTATGGAGAACACAATGTCCACATTACCAAGATGGTTGTGGGGGCCTTTTGGTGATTTGGTGGGTTATGGATGCTTGTTATCATTTAGGGAAATATAGCATATTGATACAAATTTAAATTTATTTTTGTTACTCTGTATATATGTTTCTATACTTGTTTAAAGGGTTTTTGTATATTGATAAACAATTAAGGTTATTTTTTTCAACATATTGCATATATATTTCTATTCTTTTTAAGATATTCTACCCATGCAGTTCATTTAAAAAATGTAAGGTAAATTTCTAGTTTTTGAAAGCTCTTATTATAAACTATTTAGGATAATTAAGAAACAGGTTAGTAGCTAATCATTTAAAATAATCAAATTTGTAGATATGTTAGATATGCTTTCAATATCCTATAGAGATGTATTTTAGATAGATGGTTTTCAAATATTTCAAAGACCTATAAATGTGACATTTAAAAGTATTGTATTAATTTAAAGTTTTTCATGACAATGAGACACATCTGCTCCTGGCAGCACAAATTTACTTCAGAGAATATGATGGACATTGAAGAAACTCCTTATGAAGTTTGCTTTCATTGTGCTAAGGTTAGCCACTGGGCAGAGAATCTGTCCTTGCCATAACTGCTGACAATGTGATATTCAGACTGGACATGTAGGACCCACAGGAAAGTGACTGCTGAACTTTGCCAAAACAAGGCAGGGTGGTTCTTCAGTGTTCCTGATTCACAAAATAAACTGCTAGACATTCTTCAGGACATAGAAGAGAGTGATTGATGAACTTTGGCCAAGCAAGGCAGGACAGTCCAAAATCCCTACTTCATAGAAAAGTCTGAGAAATACTGAAGATGGATGCCTTAACATTGCAGAGGAATTTTGAGTGACTGTCCAAGCAGCCAAATGTCTCAATTGTTCAATAATATTATTTCCTTTTGGGTCTTTGATGGAGTTGAAGACTAGATAGATATATTGCACTTTTCCTTAGTTATGATAGAAAGTAAATTATGTATAAAACTTTGGAGTCACTTAGATGAATGGATGGTGGAATACTTTCTCTGAACTTGCCAAATGTAAATGGACTGAATATTGTAAATTAATTCTTACTTGAGAACTGTTTTTTTGTATGTAGTTATCCTATGTTAGAGTTAAAACCTTTCTTTTTAGATAAAAAGGAGGAAATGTTGTAGAATATTGTTTTAAGGTGTGTTATGCTTGTTCATTTTGCATTTGTTTAATTCTGTGAAGCTGGATTACTTTGCCTGTCTAAAACACCTGATGGTCTAATAAATAGCTAAATGGCCAATAGCAAGGCAGAAGAAACGATAGGTGGGGCTGGCAGGCAGAGAGAATATATAGAAGGAGAAATCTGGGAAAGAAAGAAAAGAAGTAGGCAGAGAAGGAGGAGGACTCCAGGGGCCAGCCATGGTTACAGCAAGCAGTGGAGTAAGAGTAAAATTTACAGAAGAGAATAGGAAAAGCCCAAGGGAAAAGATAAACAGGATAATTTAAGGAAAGCTGGCTAGAAATAAGCCAAGCTAAGACCAAACATTCCTAATTAAGAATAAGCCTCCATGTGTGATTTATCTGGGACTTGAGTGGCAGGCCCTCAAAAGAGCAGAAAAAAAATCAACAACTATAATCTTTATCTGTTCTTTTACTGTATGAAGTCAGATTCTCTCAGTCTTACCTAGCATCCATAAATATGGCTTGTTTGCTAGTTAACTTACTCTGAGCATCCCCTGACTTTCCTTTTAGAGGATGGAATTTCAAGTAGAGGTCGTACCCATTCAGTATTTGTGTGGGTTCCTGGATTTAAACTTCAGTCATTACAATTGTACTTCAAGCATTTTAACTGCTGGTCCACAAGTTTCCTTAGCTGCAGAACACACCAAGAATGGACAGATTAAATTCAAAACGCTGTGTCTTACATATACAAATAAGAAGGGATGCCAGGCAGGACCACATAAAGGCCTACACCAAGAGACAGGTCTGGGTTTAGGTATGACAGGTTGGTAGAGTTGGCTAATTGACTTGAACCCCCTATAAATTAGTTTATATGAAAAACTTCCAGCCCCCAAGACATAGATCTGTCTTTACTTGTCTGAAACTTGATCCTAGGTTGATTAATGGTCACACAATGTGTTCCAAAGTGTGACAGCCCCTTAATGGAAATGATTGAGCTTAATTACATGTTAGGAGGTGGCACTGACAGACCTCTACCTACAATCTCAGTACTGAGTCCAGGTACCATGCCAACTGGATAAATGAAAAACAGACTTTCCAGCAGCCATTCAATCTTCATGAGTCCAAATCTTGCCTTTGACTCTACTTTTGGAAAATGACAATACGTATTTCAGCTCTACGGCTACTTATTTACCCTAAAAAATACTCATAGTGTGAAAATAAGAAAGCTCCCATATTTATGATTAGTCTCATAGGATAGAAGAACTATTGATTACAAGGTCAAGAAGATACATGATGTTGAAATAAGATCAAGTCAACTGAATGTATTGTTTGGTGACCTTCACTGTGAAAGAATTGCCCATTTTGTACCTCTATAACTTAGGCATGGGCACATAACTTATTCTGGGCAATAAAATGTGAAGGATATATAGTATTTACTATCTCTTTGGAGAAAATTTAAGAAATGATGAATCTTTCAACATTTCCCTCTCCTTGTTCATGGGATCATAGAAGCATAAGACAAGACAAAACCTCTAGAACCCTGTGTACCTCATGGGTGATACAAGCACAGTGCACAACTTGCTACATAGCATAAGCAAGAGAAGCATTTTTTCTTAAGAACCCTTTTGCCTGTTGGTTCACTTTAAATTTGAAGGTTATTTTTAATAGTATAACTTCAGGGAACAATGAGAGAGAGTTGAAGAACATACAGTTTTTCAGCCTGAAAAATAAGATTGAGTACCTGCTCCCTTTCTTTGCATTGATGCATGATGCATGTTTATTTTCTTTCATCACATGGGTCCTGCAGCTCCATGTGTGTATAGTGGGCACCCTCAGATCATGAGATACTCTGGTAGATGTTAAGATGCTAGGCTCTAGGTGTATAGTCTCTTCTTTGATGAGACTATAGCATTTTATTTTTATTTTTATTTTTGGAAACAGTATCTTATTGTGTATCCCTGGTTAGCCTAGAGCTTCCATACACGCCAAGGTAGCCTTGAATTCACAGAGATTCATCTTCCTCTACTTCTCAAGTGCTGATATTTAATATATCACAATGTATTTTTGAACAAATAGGACTTTACTGATGAGTGTATTTCTCATGTACACATGATATGTTTCAGGAAAATGGCACCCCTGACAGGAGTATCTTAGAACTTAGGCCGACACAGGGTCAGCAACAAAGAACAACAAAACATTGGAGAAGAGACAAAACAGAAGATAAGGTCCTTGGATCTCTAATATATCCAAATTGTGAGAAAATAAACATGTAGGAGCCTGATGGTACTTCATTTTTAATACTTTTCTGTCACAGGGTATTCGAATGATCAGCTACTGAAAATATCCAAACAAGCGTGGTTAAATCATTTTATTGACAATCATTGTGAATGGGAAGGCTCTACTCTGACAGCTCATTACACATGAGTTTAGGTGTCATAGCAATCTATACCAGTTCTCTCGAGGCAATTCTTGTTGCTTAGTTAGAGATTTTTCCCCCCACTTTTACCTTAAAAAATCGATCAGTTTGAATGACAGATTGTATGGTCAGTCAACATAAATTTGGATATAACGCCATGATATATAGATGACAGTGATAACAAAAAGTTTAAGCAATTATATCAAATGCCACAGCACATTACAAATTAATTTCCTTTATGTTTCTTTTTTATATAATGAGTCATTGACATACTTTGAAATTTGATCACATTTAGGGAAATAATTAGAATGTAACTTGGATTTAATCTGCTACAGTTTCTCCAAATTTAAAATCTATAAGAAAGAGTTTATGAAATCTTAGGTCTATTGAGGGTTTAATGCTGACCATCTTTTGTGTTATTGTTGCTGAGTGGGTGTGGGACCCTCTCCTAGCATCCTCACTGTGCCAGATGTCCAGGATCTTGACAAATGTTGATGGGAGAGGGGAAAAGTACCGTGTAAATTTTCTACTACTGTAACAAACTGCCACATCATCAGTCACTCAGAGCAACTGTTACCTTCCAGTTCTGGTGATCAGCAGTGTCATGTACAATCTGGAGTTGTCTAAGACTTCCAAATCAAGAAAGATTTCTCAAATATCCCTGAATGTATAATTAGTGGAGACACTAAAATGGATCCCAACCAAGAGTTTATTTACACCTGTAATTTAAATTGTGTTGGATAACGTATGCTAAAATTAGAAATTTTGTGCTTTATGAGCATGCTTGGTGTGTTTACAGAGAACAGATAACCAAAACAGCCTGAGAGACAGCCATTGGCATTTCCTACTTCCTGATCACTTGCAAGCTTAGCTTTCCAATGTGTAACTAATAACATCGGGGCATATTATAAAATTTTAGTGTTTAATGTAATCACAAATTTTACAAATACTAACTACTTGTGAGCCATGGGGATTGGGGGTAAATCCAATCTCCTTCATGCTAGAACATTATCTCTATGTTTTATTAATGGAAATAGACAATTTTCAGACATTTTCAAACTATAAATAGAAGACAATATGAACAGTCTAAGGCTCAGACCTTGAGTTCTTTTCTGATAGAAAGTTTAATCATGAAATCAATATTTTGTGAAAGAAAATTCTAGCTAGCTCTGTGTGCCTGGGGAGAATATTTCATGGCTCAGTGATGCTACTAAGTGACTGAAAGTCATTGAGGTGGAACCTGAGAAGGGAATTCGTAAAATGAGCATTCAGCTGTTTTTACAAGTTATTGGGCAATGCAAATTATGTTTTTGTCTAACCCTCATGATTTTTTTAAAAGCTCTGATGCCTATACAATGTCTCATCAGCTCAATGTATATGAAGTTATTTTTAAAAATCTTCTTGAGTTTATCTCAACCTAATTGTACATTTTCAAGTCATTTTATATTAGCATTGGATGAGATTAAATGTCATAGACATTCAGTCAGTGATGGGGAGAGGATCATAGATCCCTCCACCACCCTCTGAAGTTAATGGCAGTTCAGAGATTCTGGAGAACAGGAAGAGATTGTCTGCCATTATGCAGCCATTGTGGAGTTCCTCAAGTTGCAGTGAACAGCAACATACCTGTGCCCAGTAAAGTGGCCCTAGTTATACACAGTGAGGCACAAAACAAAATAAAGAATAAAAGGAGTATGGAAATGGAATGGGGACCAAGCAGGAACAGGAGACCAGTAGGTGTGGGAGAAAAATAAGACAATATAGAGGGTAAGCATGACCAGAATTTATTTACATGTATGAAACTTTCATTGAATGGATTAATTTATAAAAGAGAAAAAACCCAGTAAATTATTCACAGAGAGATTTTTCTCTTGTAAGAATAACAATAGGCTTTTAAAAGCATGTAGGAGTCAAAGTAGAGTAAATTCACACTATCACTAATTGAAAATGATCAAATTTGAGGCTTCTTTCTAAATCGAACTATTGCTGTGTTGACCTGATTTAAGGGAGGTGCATTGCTACATCTCTTCTTCGTTTAACTGAGATTTCTTGAATTTCTCATCTCGTCTTACCAATTATTTCTTTTCTTATCTATCATCTATCTATCCATATCTATCAATCTATCTATCTATCTATCTATCTATCTATCTATCTATCTATCTATCTATCTATGGTAAAAGTTGCCTTATTTTTTAACAGGGAGATGGAGCCCCAACTGGACATTTCTTATAGCCTAGTGAAGCCTCTAGTTCTGAGACTGGGTTACATCTAATCTACTTGTTTGCCAAAGGGACCACATAGAAATACCCAAGTGACCCAGGTCAAGCCTATTGGTTGCTTTCCATAAACTGACTATAAGGCACTGTTGCTGAAGCCAATACCCACACAACTCATTGAACACAGAGAAGTCAAGCTGATGCCTACCTAGAGTCTTCATACCTCCTGATGAGTATTCATGGTACTGGAAGATAGATTGTGTGCTACCAAAGGAAAAATATAAACACCCAACCAGTCACAAATCCTTTAATCTACACTGATGATCTGCTTGCAAGATGTGCCAATGCAATAGTGGCACACAAAGCTTGTGAGACTAACAAACCAATATCAGATTGGATTTAAGGCTGACTACGTGAGATGGAACTCATCCCTGACACTACTAGGGTGGTCAAGAACCCGAGACTAGATAGGACAGGAAGGTAAGGGAAAAACAAGTATTGCAGTTCTGCTAAAGGAACACAGCAATAAAATGACTCATGTATATTCTGCTGTATATATGACTCATGTATATTCATAGTGTCTTGCTCAGTCATCATCAGAGAAACTTTCTCTTGCTGTAGATGGGAACAAATAAAGAGACCCACAGATGAACACTGTGCCAAGAGTGAGAGACCTTGGAACTCCCAGTTCTCAATGGATTGTCTCCATCAAACCAGTCCCCTCTGGGCTCAGGGAAGCTCATGGGAGGGGAGCAGAAAGAGTTTATGAGCCAGAGAGAATAGAGGATGCCAAGAAAACAAGCGCATCTAAACACAGCAGAAACCATGTGTACATGAACTCACAGAGTCTGTGGTAGCATGCACAGGGCCTGCCCAGATATAGGACAGAGTGGTCCCAGTGCTGAGAAGATGAATTTTTTTGTCTCATAATGTGGGCCTCCCCCTTACAGGTCCTTTGTGTATATGTTATAATTTCCAGTTTTATGCTTTTATGTAATTTCTATGTTTGCAAATGTGTGTGTGTCTGTGTCTATATGTGTTTCTGTAGCTTTGTTTTGGTTTTTTTTTTGTTTGTTTGTTTGTTTGTTTTTTTTACTTTTCTCTTTGTTCACTTTATTCCTGTTCTGCTTTGTTTTTGTTCTATATCATTATTATCATTATCATTATTATTATTATTGTTATTATTATTTAGATGCCTGTTTGTATTCTAATGGGAGAGAGGCAGACAGACAGACAGAGAAAGAGAGAAAGAGAGAGAGAGAGAGAAATGTTTAGTGGAGAAGAAGTGAGAAGGAACTAGGAGGAGTTGGGGAGGGGAAATCATAATCAGTATATAGTGTGTGAGAAAAATCTACTTTCAATTAAATAATTAAAATAAAAAATGAAGTAAATATATAAATAATTGTAAAAATACATTATTTTAAGTGTGTGTGTGCATGCATGTGTGTGTGTCTGTGTGCGTCTGTGTGTGTGTGTGTCTGTGTGTGTGTCTGTGTGTAGCTGTTCTTGAAGGCCACAATGGTCCATCATATCCCCTGGAGCTGAAGTCACAGGCAATTGTAAGCTACCTGACCTGGGTAGTGAGAACTGAGCTCTGGTCCTTTCCAAGAGCAATACCCACATTTACAAGCTAGGCCATCTTTCCCTTTAGCTCCTATCCTCTCCATTCTTTCTTCTGAATCCAGAGATTTATAATTTCTCAGATAGAATATCAAGTCACAAGTGGTCATGGCATTCACCAAAAGGTGAATCTGGTTTTGTGCCCTGAGTAAAATGCATCTCTGTTAGTATCTTACTAAATCTGTCACAGCTCACATCTTAAAGTGAGTCTCTATTCTAAGTTTGTAGGCAATGAGAGGTGCCACCCAAGTTTCTCCAATGGGAGGCTTGCCCTTCAGCAGTAGTGTCTCCAGAGGTCTGACACTCAAGTCCTTAAGACCAGTATCAGCTGCTACCTGGGACCTTGCTAAAGGGCATGGCTATCACTGGGACACATGCATTCAGAGTATATAGGACACTGAAATGTAAAGGCATGGTCAGTGCAGCTCAGAACTTGAAAAATTAACCAGGTAATGTTTGCTTCAAATTTACCTCTAAGTTGGTTCTTTGAGCTTCTGTTGGATCCATATCAGAATCATCTTGTTACTCTATTGAGTCCTGCCTCCTCTCCTTTTTTTTACAAATATTGATTATTATAAGCAAAATTAATTTAGTGTATATTGATGACCTCTCTAGTTTGTGATATCATTAACTCCTCCTGAAGTGTTAGGAGGAAGTGGTTTACTGTGCTTTGCTTCTGGATGGATTGCACTTTAAGAGACAGCTGAAAATGTAACACCTATCCATAAAGGATGAGTCTAAAATGTTAGAATCATGCTAACTTTGTAGGAACCTTTACTTAGAATCATATCAATCCTAAATCCCATTAGAAGTCTCATTACTCTTTTTCAACCATTCTATAAACAGAAAAAAATGTACAGTTATCTTTATGAAAATCAAACTCTTCCCATCATGAAGATACTTAATTATTTCAAAGATGACATTGTGCCAGGCACTGTATTTAAGTATGTATTCATTATTATGAACTTAATACTGTAGCAACCCCTGTCAAATTATGGATAAGAAAACAAAGTAATGAGAAACACATGTTAATGAACAAAAATAAAAATAAATGAATTTAGATGCAAAACAAAGGCATAGATTAAAATAATCTGACACCTAAGCCTATGATCTAAGCTTTCTAATAATAAAATCTAGAGTTTGGAAGAAGAGGCTCAATAGACAGAAAAGTTAATGGTTGGTATGAGGTCATTTGAGAGCAAAAAAATCAAGGATTACCCTAAAGCAATGTCAGATACCATAGAAACCCACATGAAATTTGATATAAAACATTTTAAATCACATGTTTTACATTGTATTGCCTATCCACAAGGTAAGAGTTTTAAGAATGTGCCAAAGATCAACATACACCTATCAGAAGATGTTAATAACTTGTTAAAATGCAAATGAAAGCTTAATTAATCTCACGTATTTATTGATTCTCCATACCAGAAAATAACATGTGAAGCCAAGAGGCATCCCCTCTCCTGAAGCTATAATTTACATTCAGTCAAGTTTCCTAAGTGTATAATGATGCCCTCATAACACACCAGGATGGTCACCTTGGCAACCAACTAAAGCAGCCACATGTACGTTAGTAGTATGTGCTATATTAGCAGCCACGCATACTATATTAGTATGTCAGTAGACTTTATGATCACCAATTGGCAGTTGACAAAGAAGAGAGAACTAGAATGCAGAGAGGAGCAGAACAGGAAAGCTCTGGAGGTCAGCAAACAAACACTACACAAGAATGTACCCTGGAGGCAGTTGAAATCATTGCTTCTCAAATAACTACACCAGTTTCTAGGGGACCTTTTAACTACTAGATATTACATGAAAATTTCTCACAACACTTCTGTTATAGTTGGTCTACCATGATCTTTACCTTTACTCCAGATAGCTGTTGATTGCTTGTGTATCAGCTCACAGATAGTAGATGTTGTTTATAAGGCTTTGATGGATTATTTGCCCCTGACTCTCTTTTGAATAAACAGGCAGAGAAGATAAGCACTGGGAGGTTGAAATTTGACTCACTGGCATCACTTGTTAGTTGTTGGTTGTCACATGATTTTCCTTGGGAGACATTAACAATGGCACCTCACTGCAGAAATAATTCCATTCAGTCTATCTTGGTGAAACCGGTGTATTGGCGTTCCTTCCAGGAGAGTGGATGAGGGGTTATTTATAGGAACACAGATGATAAATGCAGTTGCATCACCAAGGAGCCCACAGCAGTGTGAACGGTGACTCATCACAGCTGCATCTCTGTAGCTCCCTGCAGAATCTGTAGACAGACTCAGGTTAGCCAGAGTCTCCTCCCTCACAATTACTTTTAAACTTTCTAACATTGGGGAGGAGCATTGTGACTCTTACAAATTTCTGAGATCTGGAGCGTCATAAATTCCCTTGGCTTTCTGAGTCATATGGCTTAGACTTCTTCGGCCCTCCATAAGGGGAATGTATCGATTCAAAGCAAATAACAACCAACACAGCTCAGACGCTTGCCCTGTGCACTCCTCACACGGAATCCTTGAGTGATGCTAGAGATCGTGATATCTTCCACGGAGCCTCCGTCGGCCTGACTTTGAAGAGTGGATGGAGTTCTTTTTCTGTCTGGTGAAAGAACCTAGCAACCCCAACATTTCATTATCTCTAGTAATTCTATCACTTCCGGTCTTGTCCTTTATTGAGAGGTATACGTTTATATCTGTAATATAAACTAGATATTTATTAAATGAATAAAATAACAGAGACCGTGCGTGGATTACACTTTTGATTCCTAGTGTTGAGGTGTCTGCTGAATTCTAATCCCCGCTTCCTGGTATTGTTTTACCACTTGGTAACTTGGACTATGTGGTCTACAAGGAAATAAATTAAGCATGAGGGGACATCTATTATCCTGCCACGTCTTTTTTTTTTTTTTTTTTTTTTTAACGTTTTTACAAGGTTTGATTACAATGTGGCCGTAGTTTGTTTTTTGGGGGGAATAACTTTACTTTCTATGACTTTTTCTTTTGAAGAATCCAAGGATATATACTTGAGATCCAATGTCTTAAATTTTTGATTATTACATTGGACAGGGAGACTCGTTCTTGTCTTAATGGCTCAGTTCCAAGGACATTTATTTGATCTTCACCAAGGCTGCCTAATCTTAGCCCATGGCTGTGTTCTTCTCATCCTGAGAAGATTGACTCAAAGTCACCAATCAATACAACAAACTGAATTTTTCACACTCTGCCCTTTGTCCTACTGTCTGCAAGCATCCAGAAAATGCACAGTTTGCTTATGTTAAAGTCAAACCTAACCTCTCGGAAAACAAAATATACAGATACACTACCCCCTTTTCAGCCTTTTCTCTCATTTAGAAAGGAATATTGAGTTGGAAAGTATCATTGGACCTTATTTTGAATGTTCTATTGTTCTCAGCACAAATATCTTGCCCTGTGATTTTTGATGAGACAAATTAAATGCTCTGGAGTGTGGGAACCAGCCCTGCAAAATCTGCACAAAAATCCAGGTGGACCTCGTCCTTGGGACTTCTCAAAGGCTCTTCAAATAGCACCGCATATCAGAAAAGGTATCACCAAACCAACTCCACAGGGTAACAGGAACTACTTGATCATGCTGTTATTAAATAAAAGGTGTTATAGTGATTTAAAAAAAATCTGTGTTAACTAATAATAAAAGTAGGCTCTTGTCTATAATTTTTCAAGCTAATGTCAAAATATTATTGCAATAAAAATATTGGAAAATACTTTTTGAAAATGTTTGTTTCTTTTCAACGTGGTGTATAATTTTGTCCCTGTTATATTTATTGAAGTGATGTACTTGTAAAAAAGGGCATCCTCCATGCAGAGAACTTCACAATTTATTTTAGGTCATTATTTTTACAGGAACCTAATATTTATATTTACTGTATCATTTCTTCCCCACACCAATGTAGTTTCTTTTCTACAAATACATTTTCTATTTTTATTAACTCAGAAGCTATATCTTAATATGCCTCTTGATAGACAGACATAATAAACATTTATTTAAACTGATTCATAAAGACAAAACAAATGTCATATTTTTTAAAATTATAAGATGACCTTTTGAAACAAGCCTAATGGTCTAATACTAAAATATATAAAAGACATGGAAGACATTACTTCTCATTTGTCATGTACTATAACCAGGAGCATGGCATTTGTATTTAAAAGGTCAGGATGGATGGCATAATTGTATACTAAGGTTAACACCCACTAAAATTTAAATTAGATATTTTACAAGTGTATCATTGGATTTAATAATAGCCTGGAGACAATTGATACCACATATGAAATTTCCCTACCTTAATATTTCTAGGTCATATGCAAAGGACTCTACCATCAAATGAGAGATGTTTCATCTCAGAACTTTTCTTCTGGGTCATATTTGCACAAGCACAAACATTAAAATATCTTTAGATCCTAGTATGCAGAATATACATGGTCCCTGGTTTATTAACACACCTTTAAAATACCACCATAACCAACTCATTTTCTGGTCAGTTGTTTTTGTTTTTTTAATTATGGATCTTAATTGTGCAAACTTCTTTCTTTCTTTCAGTCAGTGCATAGTTTAGGCTTTGTGAGTTTCTCAACTCTTCAGGCACAGCATGAAAACAGTCACGAGAAAGACACAAACAAATGTGTGTGTGTGTGGCTGCATTCCAATAGCAATGTGTTCAGGAAGCAGATGGCAACTGGATGTCTGCAATCGGAATCCTGATAGAAAACCAGCACAGTACAGCCTTGATAGATTTAAAAAAAAAAATCCTCTTAAACTTTAATGTGCAAATTATCATATAATCTATTTTGAACAATATTGCTCATGGGCCTCCACTGAAGGAGAGGCAGTTCCATATATTGTGACCAGCTGCCTGTTTATTCAATCCTCTTGAGACAACAGTATTCATACGCAATATTCTTAGGTTGTCTGTAGTTAAAATGATTTGTGAGTGATGATAGAATAAAAACATGCATAACAATTTTCTCTATAGTAGGACCTATCATGACTTTACATACAATGAAATGAACCGTGACTCTTCAAAGGAAGAAAGAAGAATATTTCTAAACTTACTTTGTATATAAATAAACCACTTCATTTGCTTCTTTCTAAAGGAAAAAAAAATGGTGTGTTTTCTCCCTTACAGGGACACCTTTTGTAAAACTATTACTTTTAGTTTAACTTTGAGGCGGTTGATGGTGATTTAATTAGTGAAAATAATAGCAGAATATTTTTTGCTTCTTTCTATATAAAATTGGCAAGACTCCATATTAGTTTTCAAGAAAGCTGCAAATTACCCTATAAAATATGTCACAAGTCTTTACCTTTACAGTAGGCCTAGATTTAAGATAAAACAAAAACAGTCATACAGAAACCTATTACTGCAGAATCTTCCTAAAATAAATGTTTGCAAATACCTAAAAAGAGATAAAATGGAGTTATCCTATAACAAGGCAACTATGCCTCTGCTAGACACCAAATGTTAACAAAAAAAAAAAAAAAAAAAACAAAAAAAAACCTAGTGCCAGGAATGGGTTACTTCTTTTGGAGTTGTGGCTGATATGCCTCATTGACTCCCAAACATTACAAGGTGTGTAATGTTCTTGATTATCTTCAGAACTTGATTGTAAGACCTTTTTGCTAAAGGCACTACACACTTGAGTCATAGAACACAGGAAAAAAATTAATCTTAATTTTCCTATCTTAATATTTTTCCTTTCTCAATATTTAAAAACTTAAGTATTGACCTGGACACTTCATACCTATTGACTAGCCTTCATAGGACTAGAAGATGTGAGCCTGCCAGTAGAGGAGAAAAGTCAGCATCAATCATGCCCAGCTATGAACCTTGTTAACTACAATAATTACTGTACGGCAAAGCCTACCCACTGGTACTATAGTGGCAAGATCATCATGTGAGTTACCAACCACGCTACAGTTGGTTTTATGGCCTATTCTACAAGTTGAAATACATATATTCCACCATTCCTAGGAAAAGAGCCAATAACTAGGAAGGTCATAGGCTGTAAGACAGAACTTACTACAATTGAAATGAAATCAATGAGATCCGTTCCAAGGGCCATAAGATATGTTAATTAAAGCAGGCATGTGCTTTTTAGGAGAAAGCTGGGTTAGGTAAGAGGAAGTTGTATAGATAAGAGAATATTATTTTATAGAAAACTATAAAGGAAAATTGAAAGAGATGAGTGGACATTGGAAGTAGAATAAGTATTTCAGATTTATTTTCTGAAGAAAAATGGATGATATGAACTTATGGGTAATATGATGCAGTGACTAACATTATGAGCACTGAAGTAAGGTGAAAGTGGCATGCAGATAACTTCATGGTTGCCTGGAATTTGACACTGACAAGAGGATACAAGGAAAGAAGAGACAAGAAGGATGTGTTCCAATTCAATAACTAGAAATGCAAAGATTAATAAGACGTTATCAATATATCAGGAGAGCCAAATAATTAAAACTGAAAAAAAAAAAACTGAGCAGAATTTATGTGTTAAGTCTTACCTAACTTTGAGGCCATACTTCTTGATTTTGAGGATAATTTTGTCATGGGCTCAGAACAGTGAAAGGAGGGTGAAGACTTGTTTGGATGCTGATCATGCTCACTTTATTCTGTTTTGTTAATTGCAGGGGGTTAAGAGTGGGTTTATATTTCCAACTTTGAGAGAATGTAAGGAATCATAAAATTATACAAATGAATCAGCACATCATTTAGTTCACAATCCTCACTTTATGGATGCCCTGATGATTTATTGAAGGATACAGAGCAAGCCCCTCAACATCTATCTAGCGCTGTAATCTTTTCAAAAGATGATATAAAATCATCTCCTTTGTTTGAAGAGAACATCACAGCATGTGGCTATAAAGTACAGAAAATCATCGCCAGAGTACAGGAACCTTACTTACTCTCCCTCTGGTGTCCCATGTGAGATTTTGACATTCTACTAAGAGAGTATGTTTATTCACTTAGCTCAAAAATGTAGGCTAAAGAATGGATCAATTATTAGTGTGTGAAACAATAAGAGAGCATATGCTATTACCTTACTGAAGTAAATTTAAAATTATATTTGCTAAAATCACTCTCAAGATAACTAAAAAAATTATCTTTAAACCTGGACAAAGACCTTTTCTGAACTGATTTTCAAACTGCTTAAGCATATTTTAAAATAAGAATCATGTTAAAACAAGGTCTAAATATGCAGCAACATTGACACTTACAAACATATTAACAATGAAAATAAGCATGTTCAACTGTATCAAATATTTTCATTCAGTGCTGATGTTAACAAATATTAAAAGTTCATGTCCTGTGCTGGGGATATGGCTCAAGTGGTTGAAGTTCTTGTTGTATGAGGACCTGTTTATGGATCCCTACCATCCACTGAAATCCTGGTGTGTGACTCTAACCATAAAGCTGGAGAGACAGATGGGTAAAACCCAGGGAGAGAGTTGTCATTGGCCAGCCTGTCTTGCTGAAATAGGGAGCTCCAAGCTCATTGAAGAAGCCTATCTCAAAGATAAAGTGGAGTGTAGTACTGGAATTATTCATATTTGTCCTCTGATATCCAAAAGTTTATGAGCAAGCTAGCACACTTGCACAACAGCACGTGCGTGCGCGCGCGCGCACACACACACACACACACACACACACACACACATACACACACATACACACACATACACACACACCCCAAACACATACAAATGCAATTCATGTCCTTCTTCAAAAAATATAGAAATCTTATTGTTTACTTAGGCATTATATTTTGAGAGAAATATTTAACTTATACATCCTAAATATTATTAATTTGTTCATTCAAACCTTTTCTCGATGTTTTTCCCTTGAAGAATCTGGATTTGAATTTCCAGATCATGGTTTAATCAAGAATGACTTAGTACATAGAATACAATGAGGACATCTTCTTGCAACAAAACACAATACCTGAAACAAACAGACAGGTCAAGAGTCTTACCTCGATTATAGCTTCAACTATTACTCATCTATCCCTCAACAAAATCATCAACTATTAATCATCCTATCCCTCAACAAAATTATCATCTTAAAGGAAGCATGGAAGTTTATCAAGGTAGTCCCCTGTGGTACAGTATGTAAAGCCACTCACATTTTCCCAGTATCTATTTAAATCATAACAAAGGAATTACCTAAAATAATCCCTAAGTTTGATCACATGTGGTATAGGATGCCTATATAAACAAAATTCCATAAATCTTATCATGAAAATGTAGTTTAAAATTAATGTAAATTAGAACACAAAGGGAATTAACTGATAGAGATAAAATCCAATTTCAGAAAATATAGATAACTGAAAAATATTAGAAAAATATAGGTTAAAGCCTAATTCAGATTCTTCTAAAAGCAATAAGAAATAAAGTAAAAACAAATATTTCTGTTGTGATTGGATGCCATTGTATAACAAGCAACTTTAGAACCTAATAGCTTAAACAATAACCATTTTATTATTGGAATAATGTGCTAGGAAAACCGGGAGGGACCTTTTGGGAAATGCATCCTGTCTAGTCTCACACGGGAGAATTCATCTTGTGTCTGGCCTGGTCTAGAAGATTGATAGTAATTTCACTCACATAAATGTGACAATACTGGTTTATTGTCACACTGAGAACTAGAAGACCGTGAATCACCCGTGTGCAATTCATTCTCTGAGCTTCTGTAGGCATCTCCCTCAGAGACTGATTACCTTGACTTCACTGTGGCTTAGAGATGTCATTCCTCTTAAAGATGGTGCCTGTGAACTGGGCAAGAATGACTCCTGCCCTCGTCTTAGTTCAAAGCGTTCACATGGTATCCTGGGTCGAAAGGAAGGTAACCTAAGTCTCAACTCAATTAAAGGATGTCAAATGATTTGTGGACCTGTTTTAATTTCCTATGGAGACAGGCTACACACTTTAAAAATAATAACAACAACTTAATAAGAGATTAAAAATAGCTCTGATAAAGTAAGAATTGAATATTGATATCACTGTTTTTACCACTCTTAGAAGACTAGTAGTCCATGCAGAGACAAACAGAAGCCGAACTTAAAAAAAAAAAACTGAAAGATGATATCTATTTGAAAATTTTATCATTGTAAATTATATTCTGCTATATTCATAGATCAATGTCTTACTCAGCCATCATCAGAGAAGCTTCCTGCTGCAGTAGATGGGAATAAATACAGAGACCCACAGCTAGACAATGTGCAGAGAGTAAGAGATCTTGGAACACTCAGTCCTAAATGGGATGTCTGTATCAAACTCCTCCCCTCAGGGCTCAGGGAGCCACGTGGAAGAGAAGGCAGAAACATTGTAAGAGCCAGAAGGGATGAAGAACACCAAAGAAATGAAGTCCGTGGATATATTAACTCACAGAGATTGAGGCAGTATACACAAGGCCTATACAGGTCTGTGCCAGATGGGATCCCAGTACTGAGAGGAGAGGTGGGCACAAGCTTCCCGCCCTAGTCCAGAACCTATTGCCAATTGATGACCACTCACAGATGAAAACTGAGTCTCCAACTGAATCTCATTGAGTAGAGAAAGCACTGTTAAGGCCAGGCTTCATGCTCAGCAATAGGTTTATGAACTCAATTTTTGATTTGTTTGTTTGTTTTTGTTTATTAATGCTTTGTCTGGGCATTTTATTTCTGTACTTTTTTTTTAATCCTACAGGTCTTTTACTTATAAATAATGGTTTCTGATTCTTTGGTCTTTAGGGGATTTCTGTGTGTGCCAATGTGTGTGTCTCTGTGTTTATATAAGTTTCTTATGCTTTTTCTCTTGCACTTTGTTTTTCTGTTTGTATATTTGTTTTGTTCTATCTAGGTATGTTTGTCTTGATCTTCTTTCTTCAATATCTGTTTTCTAATGAGAGAGAAAGCAAAAAAGGATGTGGATTTGGGTGGGTGGAGAGAAGAAGATCATGGAAGAGTTGGGGAGGGGCAACTATAATCAGAATATACTATATGAAAAATCTATTTTCAATTTAAAAAAGAATATTGAAATTGGAGAGGTCAGCAAAATAATGAATTAGTAGTTCAAAAAGTCAACATGCAAAAACCAATAGTATGTATCAAAATAAAGCAAAAAAGTATGCTGAACAACAAAAGACTTTAAATTAAAATAAGATTCTAAAGAACTCTCAAGATAAGCAGAAGACAGTATGATTTGTTAAACGTAAAACTCATGTTTAAGCTTTAAAAAAGTCTTCAATATAAAAAAATAAAGAACTTTCCTTGCATTCATCTACTTATATGACATATATATATATCACAAGTGATATTTATATATTGTACATATAAAATATATATATATATACAATCTACATTACAACATATATTTATATATTCACATACTTAGAGTATATTATACATTTCATAATTATGAATTTATTATTCATAATATTATGCTCAGTATGCAAGTTCATTTTGACTGTCCACTTGACATAATGTATAATCCCTTGAAAGGGATTCTTAATGAGAAATTGTCTACAGTAAGTTGGCCTGTGGATATTTCTGTAGGGATTTTCTTAATTTGGTTAATTAAGTTTGGACAACTTACTCTGAACATGCCTACACCATTTCATCGGCTTGGCCCTGAACTAAATAAATAGTGGGGGGCAGTAAGCTGAGCGTTATTATACATTAAATCACTGTTCTCTACTTTTGACTGTGGAAGTACTGTGACTGACTGCTTCAAGTTCCTGCCTCTGTTATTTCCCTACAGTAATCAGCTATTAATACGGAACTGTAGGCCAAATAAAACTTTCCCTTAAGTTGCTTTTGCTTGAGTACTTTATCACAGCAATAGGAAATGGAATTAAAACACTTATTTAAAATATCAATTGGTTTTCTATTTCCCAAAGTATGACAAATTCATTTATAGGTTCATGTGGAAACAAAACTAAGTCAAAAATAGGCAAAAAAAAAATTAAACAGGAGGAATGATAATGGGGAGGACCAGGCTTTGTGATATGGAAGGCATAAAGAAATAGAGTTAAAAAAATCTACATATTGCTTAATTATGTTTAATAACTTAGCACTGAAAAGCAACATGTTACATCAGGTAAGATAAAAAAGATGAATTGTTATTATGTTGTTCCATAATAAGCATTTACTTGGCTAAATACAAATAAAAATGGACATCTGAGTGAATATAAAGTTCCCGGCAAATTTATTCTTATCCAGGATACAATGATCTCAGTGAACCAAAAATTTCAATGCAAACCAAAAGCAAAGTTTTCTAGTTGAAATTTCCGAACAGAAAAAAAAGGTGTTCAATAAAGAAATATTCTTTTAAGAAGATGCCAGTAAGCTATGACAAAAGGTCCTGGGACTGGGATAATGAAGAAAAAGAATTCCACAAGGAGGCATCACAGACATCCCAGATCTGGACAAGGAAAATCACTTTGCAGATGCTCCTTGCACAGGATGCAGGCATTTGCTCGGTTCACAGGATCCAGGCAGGGCCTGTTCTGGATCAGCTATTATCACATTCTCTGCTCACTAATACAGCTTTCATGCATCACTGAATGAGGTGGAAAGAACAAAATGGTATAGCTGAAGGTTCACGACCCCTATGTGTAGTGTCCATATCAGCCTTTGAGTAAGGGATGGGCTGAGCATGCACAGGCCGTGAGACTTTTCAGTGTGGGTGTTCTGGCATGACAAGACAACAGATATTCTTGTTTAGAGAACTACAGTTTATATGTGGAGCAAGAAGCCTAACCTAACTGATATTTTATTAATGTAGGGTTAGACCACAGGTGTCTAAATAAGATATAAGAAAGGCTCTTCCTTAAAAGTGAAACCACATACTGGGACCCTTACAACTTTCTAAAGAAGGAGGATCACAACTTCCAAATCCTTAAAAGATGTTAAATAGGGACAGTGTTTTAAGTCAAATAATTAAATTTGGGGGAACTTGTCTCATTTCCATGGACAGCACAAGTTCAAGGCAGCAAGCCAATCATGAATATGTACTAAAACAAAAAATACACACAGTTTAGAGAAAGGCAGAAATTCAGACTCACTGCTAATCACCAATAAAGAGATTCCATGATAAAATGTGGCAAGGTATTTAACTGAAAAAGAAAAATCTAACTCTCCCTGAGAACAAAGCAGGAAACAGAAACTGATATTCTGTTCAAATGAACTAAGCTGATGTTGATAAAGACTGAAAAAGGAGTGGTGGAGTATGGTTTTGAAATAAAATATATTTAAAAAACAAAAATCACTTTAATGAATGAACACATACCTTGGTGGTAACCAACAGCTCTCTAAATGAACAGAAGATGTGCTCAACAAAAGGAAGACCATGCCTGATACTGGAAACCTAGTGTTGTAAAGAGGTTGAAAGAAAATGGTCCCTAAGGGAGTGGTGCTATTAGGAGGTGTGGCTTTGTTGGAGTATGTGTGGCCTTGTTGGAGGAAGTGTGTCACTGTGGGCGGCTTTGAGGTCTCCTATGCTCAAGCTGCACCCAGTATGGAAGACAGACCACTTTCTGTTGCCTGAAGGTCAAGAAGTAGGAATCAGACTCTTCTCCAGCACCATGTCTGCATGCTACCATGTTGCACCATGATGATAATGGACTAACCCTCTGAAATAGTAAGCCACCCCAATCAAATGTTTTTGTTATTTTGTTTTCCTTTATAAGAGTCGATGTGGTCATAGTGTCTCTTCACAGCACAAGAAACCCTAACTAAGACAACTAGCTAACTACTAAGCACTAGGGAAGTCATGGTAATACATGAATATATAACCACTAATTTATTAAACCAGCATAATCCCTTAACAGCAATGTATAAATGTTTGTCCTTATAGCTACAGATAAGTACGATGATATTTTAACTGTATTGAAATGTGATTTTATTTGTATGTTAATAAATAAAGTTGCCTGGGGGTCAGAGCTAATAGCAAGCCATAGCAGAAACTGGGCGGTGGTAGTGCACGCCTTTAATCCCAACTCTTGGGAGGCAGAGCTAGGTGGATCTCTGTGTGTTCAAGGATACAGCCAGCGTGGAGACACACGCCTTTAATCTCAATACCAACCATAGATGACCTGGAGGTCTGTACATGCAGGCAGTGATAAGGAGGTCATGTGGTTGGGTTTACAACCAATGAGAAGGCAGAATAGAAAGTCTATAAAAAAGACAAACAGACAGGAAATAAGTCTCTAACTGAAGAGGACAACAGCAGCAGTGAAGGGTAAGTTTTTAGCTCTGACCTCTTGGGCTTTCATCTCTGCATTGGCTCTGTGTTTCTTATTTAACAAGACCATTCATCTACAGATAAGTGTAGTCTTCACCCCTCATCAAGGTAACTTCTCTTTGCAACCTGAAGATCACTGAAGAAAAGCACAACTAATCAAAATGCAGAGTTGTGGAGCCCAGTCTCACAGATACACCTACAAAGCACTGTAGTACCCAAAGTTCAGAGCACATTGAAGAAGTGGAGAGGGAAGATTGTAGAGCCAGAAGATAAGGTAGTTTGCAGTGAGACTGTGTCTCCTAGGACATGTGTCTCACAAACATGACTGCCCAAACATGGGCTGAACAAGAATGACTCCAATGAACACGACAGATGAAAGGGACAAAGTCCCATGAGTCTTCAACCCTATAAAAAGAGCTCTGTAGGTAACTGAGGAAAGCTGGAAACAAAAGAGGAAGGGTACCTCACTTGGTTGTTCAGTTCCAAACAGCACTTAGCTCACAAATACAGGTAGCATTATAGGAATTGAACAAGTAGTATTTGGGAATATATATGTTTATACAAATAGATATGTGCATGTAATAACAATTCATAAAAAAAAACAACAAATAAAGAGGTTGGGAATTTAAAGGAGAATGAAGAGGGCTGCATAACACAGTTTGGAGAGATTAAGTGATGGAGAAGTGTTACAATTAAATTATAATCTAAAAACAATCCACATTAGGATTATATTGCTCTGAAAGCGCTAGCCTAGAGAGTTAAGAGAAAGAAAATAATTCGATATGCAAACATCTCAAATGGGAGATAAATTATTAGTTTTAAATGATAGTGTTTTCACCCTTGAAATTCTAAGGGGGTTACACTCAAAAATAACAGTTAAAACAGGGAGATAATTACGTGAGATGACTAGGTATGCGACCAATGTGCTGAAAACATGAAAACCTTGTGACTCACAATAATGTGGAGTGACTAAGGAGCAAAAGACGCATTTACAACTTTTAGAAGTAAAGCAGTCAAGTCCATATGAAGAAACTCCTCCGGCACTCACGATTAAAAATGAACCGGAGACACAGAAAAGCTGGGGGGAGAATGTCCTCATTTAACTTCCGTTGCTGTGATAAAATACCCAGAAAGCAACACAGGGGAGGAAAAGATCTATTGGACTCACTATTCCAGGCCACAGTTCATTACCGCAGGGAAAGCAAAGAGGAACTTTTCAACAGCTATCGATCTACGGTAAGGAACAGAGAGAGAATAACCCCACGGGTGCTTGTTCTCAGACAGCTCCCTCCTGCTTAGACTGTTCAGGACCCCTTGCCTAGGGAATGGTGATGCTCACAGGCCTGGGACTTGTTACATTAGCTAATAATCAGAACAATCCCTGACAGACATTTGCAGAGGCCAACCAGGTCTAGATAATCCCCAGGAAGACTCTTCCCAGATGATTGCATGTTGTGTCAAGCTGACAGCTAAAACTAACCAGAAAAGAAAAGGGGTATGACGTGTGCAAGTGAACTTTATCCAGAAAAACAAAACCAGACAAGAGTGTATGTAAAACTGGAAATTTATAAAGGGAATTAAATCACATTCACATGGAGCCTTACGCACTCGAAATCTGCAATGTGGGATGCCAGAGACATATCTGTTAACAGAAATTTGATAATATCTGTCAAAATTATAAACAAATATCTTTTAACACAATAATTTGGCCCAGAACAATGCATCCCTTTATTATCTAATGCAGGACACCATTGTTTGTAAAATCAGCTTTCTACTAATATATTTACTAGACAACAATGTCTAATAAATACGGTATATATGTGATTACAATGTATCTTATAAAATTATTTTGATAATTACATTTAAGACATATCAATAAAATAACATAAAAATTACATCCCAGATGATATGCTCACGACCCATTTAATCCTCAAAGGAAAATGAGTACTTATATAAAAGTGCTTGTTGCAATATACAATAATGCTAAGAAAAAAGTACAGAGAAATAATCCCACATTCTGCCCCTAATGGTGAACAAATCCCTAGATTGCAAACATGGCCACCTTTTGCCATTACATCATTTAAATAAACAAATCTAAAAGGCTTGAACTAAGGAGTGGATAAAACTACCCATCCACACTTTGTCTGATACTTCAAAGGCCCTTCAAAGTATACAGTTAGTCCTCATCATCTGCAGTCTCTGCTTTGAAGTCTTCCTTTGTTTCAAATATTTTGCATATTTCTAAGTAAAGTTTTCTGATGAATGTTATAATAGCCTTCCTTAGCTCAATTTTAAAACTGTTAGTTTTTTGTTATATCTTTAAATCTGTCACTATGTTATTCTACTACTATAATTCTTGAATCTTCGTTATGTACTTCAAAATATCCTTTACCTTTTAGCACAACTTATTAAATAATTTTAGCATTTTTCCAAAAGGTAGCAACAATATCTATAGTACATGTTTTTTTATTCTTTTTTTTTTTTTTGGTCAGGATTTCTTTTGTTTATTTGTTTTGTTTTGATTAAGGATTTTTTTAATTCATTTTACATACTAATCACAGATCCCCTCTCCTCCTTCCTCCTGCCCTTCTCGACTCCCCCCACCCCCCACAAACCCACCCCCTATTCCCTCCTCCAACAAGGCAAGGTCTCCCATAGTGAGTCCACAGATCCTAGTACATTCAGTAGAGGCAGGTCCAAGCCTCTCTCCTTGCATCAAGTCTGTTCAAGGTGTCACACCATAGGTAATGGGCTCCAAAAAGCCAGCTCATGCACCAGGGATGGATTCTGATCTTACTGCCAGGGTACCCCTTAAGCAGATCAAGCTACACAACTGTCTTGCTTATGCAGAGGGCCCAGTCCAGTCCTGTGGAGGCTCCACAGGTGTTGGTCTAAAGTTTATGAATTCCCACTAGTTTGATTTGGTTGTCTCTGTAGGGTTCCCCATCATGATCCTGATGCCCCTTGTTCATAGAATTTCTCTTCTCTCTCTTAGACTGGACTCTTGCAGCTGGGCCTGATGCTTGGCTGTGGATCTCTGCATGTGCTTCCATCAGTTACTTAATGACAGTTAGGGTATTCACTGATCTGATTACTAGGGTTCCCGAACTGTTCTTTTGTTTTTAATAAAATTTGAAAGTGAAAATCAGAAGGAGACAGTACGTGGGGAGAACTTTAGCTACAAATCCTGTCACTTATTCCTTCTTGAAACAGAGGTGATATTGGCCATAGAGTGGCTATTACAAAATCATGAGGTAACAATATACAGAGTATAAACCACACTCCAAAAATTAATGAACAGAAATGTTGACAGTAACCAGCCACACTTTCAAACCACCAATTAACCTGAAACCAAATATCTTTCCATTCTTGTTAGATGAGAAAAGTAAGAAGCAATTAAGACATACTCATTGGTTCAGTTTTCTATTGCATTTAGCAAGATTTATTCCTAAGTGAATACAAATAATGTGTTGTCTTTTTTTACGTTGTAGTGACATCTCCATGCACTGAGTCCCTCTGCTAAAGCGGGACTTCGCAGACCTCATGTCCCAGCATATTCCAGAGAAACTCAAAACTGTATTCTTTTATTGTATCTTATAGGTGTGCTTTGCAACAGTGTCTCACTCTGTACCCCCGGCTGTGCTTGAAATTACTCTGCACAACAGACTGGCCTCAAACTCACTATGTAGATCATCAGGCTGGCTTTGAACTTCCAGCAACCCTCCTGCCCCAGCCTCCCAAATGCTGGGATTTGAGGTCTGATCTAAGCCTACAATCACATCAAAAGTATCTCTTTGAGAAAAGATTAATAAAAGAGATAAGCATTATTTTTGTAGCTTGTACTCTTTCTTAGAAAGATATGTTAAAAGATGGATGGTTTCCTCCTTCATTCGTTAAACTTAATCTGTGGATAAACTAAATAAACATCCAGCTAAATTAACAGAGCATACTTCTTTTTAATTTATGTGATGTTTTTCTACAATGGAATATATCCAAAAGGAGTAATTTTCAAGAAAATTCTCACAGACATTTCCCTATAGGTCAAGAAATAAGGGAAAGCAAACAGAGAGACAGAAGCCCTAAATGTCACACTTTGTGCAAGTGACTTTTAACTGTCATCTTGATACAACATGGAATCTCTCAGAAGTAGTTTAATGAGGAGATCAGATTGCCCTGTGCTGATGACTGACGGGGACCGTCTTGGTAGTTAGCTGATGTAGGAAGACATGGGGTCATCCTGTACAGCACCACTTGCTAGACAGGGTCGAGCAAGCACTGTAAGAATGGAGGAATGGAGATAAGCTTGCTAGCAAGCAAGCAAAGATCCGTCTGTGCCTTTACTCTGTCTCCACTCTTGACTGTGGACAGATGCTTTGAGTTCCTCCCTTCCTCACAGTAATGGAGAGTGACCTAGAATAGCAGGCTGAAATCAACTCTTTCTTTTTTTTCTTTTTTTTTTTCTATGTGGCTCTTTTTGTCAGGATATTTCACCCTGACAAAAATAAACAAATTAGAACATACCTTTCCCATGTACCTCCCCAAAGAAATCAGAATTAATTAATTATTTTTGGCTTTGAACACACCTGTTTCGTTCTTTCCTGCTAGTGATCAATGTTTGAATCCAGTTAGCAACGGCAAGTTCACTGTATTCTCTTTACCTAAAATTCACTGAGTGGATGACTTAAGTCCTAATAGACCAGTAACAAAGAGTGCTGTCCTTTGTGAGTGCTTTTGTTTTCATATTGTTTTTGAAAAATTCAAAACAGAATATAAGCATGGGTGGCTTACCTTGATGGCCTAGGTGATGTTATAAAACACCATGACCCAAGACAGCTTGCACTTCCAGGTCCTAGTCGTTCATTAAGGAGGTCAAGACAGGAACTCAAGTAAGAACTGAAGTAGGACACCCCCTGTCCCACCCTACATTCTGTTTGCTTTCTTATGTAGGCCCAGTCTAGCTGCTTAACGATGGTACTGGCAACAGAGGGTGGGGCCCTCCTAGAGCAATTAGCAATCAAGGAAAATGCCCCCATAGACATGTCTCTACAGATCAATCTTGTCTAGGCAATTCCTCAACTGAAGTTTCTCTTCCAAGGTGACCCTAGTTTGTGTCAAATCACAATATAAATTTTTACCAACGCACATGGTCCACAGTAAGATTGCATTGCTTTTTTTTTTTTTCTTTTCTTTTTCTGGTTGCTAGCTGCAATAATTCATGAGCTTGAGCACATCTCTCACATCATTAAAAGAAAACTGGCCGGGCGGTGGTGGCACACGCTTTTAATCCCAGCACTCGGGAGGCAGAGGCAGGTGGATCTCTGTGAGTTCGAGGCCAGCCTGGTCTCCAAAGTGAGTTCCAGGAAAGGCGCAAAGCTACACAGAGTAACCCTGTCTCAGAAACCCCCCCCCCAAAAAAAAAAAAAGAAAAGAAAAGAAAACTGGACTTTAAGGGCACTCCTGTATTCATCATGAAGCAGGGAAGGAAACATTGAAGGAAGGTGGTTGAGCAGCTGAGAGCCAGACAAGATTTGTGAACCAATGGAGTATCTGTCATCAATAACTAGGTGTGTAATTAATCCATAGACTTATGCTTAAACAAGGGAACCAGGGTCACCAAAATATTCATCACTTGAAAGACTAACTTTTCTTTTACTTGAAGGCTAAAACATACATATGTCATCCACACTGGATGTAGGGACCTTTGTATGGAGAACATGGCTATATCAATCATTCAAAATGTGAAATGCATCTTCTACATAGACACGTGGATCCTACCAAAATACAGCTAGAGCAGTCTGCTTCCTGGGGAAAATCTGTTAAAATGAGATGTCCAGCATTGTAGATATTATCCACGAGCAAAATATCTACTGTGAAATGTTGAAAGCATCTTATTATTGTTACTGTACTTTTGCTTGAAGGAGTGAGTGGGTTTATATGAGGGATTTAGTGTGAGTGAGTGTGTAAGTAGCTTACTGCTGTTACTGTATTTATTTTTCCTCTCAGGCATGTAGGAGGGTGTGAGTGATTATTAGCAAGTGAGTGTGTGAAAGTGTGTGTCTCGGCGTGGAGCATCTGTGTGTGTTACTATTAATATGCAAGAGTGTTTGTTTTGAGGTGTGAGGGTGTGTGAATGTGAGAGTGCACATGTGTGAGTGTGCAAGTGAGCATGTGTGAATTTCTTTTTCTTCTATAGATGTATTTTAAAGATTTATTCATTTTGATGAGTGTCTGGATGTGTGTTTGGTTGCCATGTGGTTGCATCAACAGCAGTAGCAAGAAGATGGAGTCTGATCCAAAGGAGCCAGAGTTAAGGCGCTGGGAACCAAACCCTGGCACACAGGAACATCATTAACCAGTCTTAACCACTGAGTCATTGTTCCAGCCCTTTTCTTATATTTTTAAATAATAATTTATACCAGAAATACATTTTATTTTTAAATATCAGATGCTATTCTGAATGTTCATGCCTTCCCAAATTCACACACACACACACACACACACACACACACACACACACACACAAAATAATATGAGAACTTGAGGCTGCCTTCTTTTTATATTAATTTTTCTATTGATTACTACATTATTGGTTGCTAAATTAATGACTTATCTTTCAAATTTTTGCCCTAGAACATCACTTGTCTTTTTATATAGATCAGACAAATATCCATTATTATAATTGTTCTTTCATGAGACCTCTAGATTACTGGACTTTTTCTGCCATATGAATTTAGTTGTATTGCTTCATTCCTGGAGTCATCTCTATCCATGGTATCCTCCATCATGCCACCTCCATTTCTGAGAAGGATGCCTCACATAAGTTGCTCATATCATTTCTCCCTATCAATACTTCGTTAGATTTTTAAGATTTTATCAAACTTTGATATTAAAAGTATTCACGTTTTGGAAACTTTTACCTGATCTTGACATCCTGCTGTGGCCACACTTTTTGACCTAAATCTCTACTTCTTTCACTTGTTGTAGTCAACGTGCCCTTCTTGGCATTTTAGGAATAAAGAACAACTGGATTTTTTCCATTCAAAGACTGCTAGAATTTAGCATCACTTTTAGTGTTTCCATGACAATTTCATTAGTGATACAGAATATAAACCAATCACTATGATTGTATTCAATGTGTGTGTGTGTGTGTGTGTGTGTGTGTGTGTGTGTGTATGTGTGTGTGTGTGTGTGTGTGTGTGTGTTTGTGTATGCATTTGAAATTTTGGGGTGCAGTTACTTTTGTTTTATGATTGTTTTTGCAAGTGTACTTTGGGGACTACATGTTTGCTGGTGGGTGTGGGCTCCTGCATGGTGCATGTAGAGGTTAAGTATTCTGTTTTACTGTCCTTCCTTATTTCCTAGTGACAGTCTCTCACTCCTCCTGAAGCTGAGCACTTAGGATACACTGCTTGGCAAGAAAATCCTGGGGGTTGACCTGCCTCTGCACCCCTAAACTAAAATTACAAACATGCACAGCCATAGGTTTCTTTTTATGTTAGTCTTGGGGAGTCAAACTTAGATCTTCACACTTGTGCAGCTAGGAATTTTGCCCATCAAGCCATCTCTCCAGCCCCCCTTGTTCATGTGTAGAATATATTTCACAAAATGTATAGATTTTTTTTAATTAGGTTGACATCAAATGCAAAAAATCTGGTAGTTGTTTCCCAGTTTCTAAATGAAGTACATGCACAACAGCTCTGTGCCTCCAGACAGACTTAAAAAAAAATTGTTGGAGGCTTCTCATAAAACAAAAATAGAATTACCATATGACCCAGCTACACCACTCCTGGGCATATACCCAGAGGACTACTACTAAACACTTACATATACATGTTTATCATTGCTCGATTCACAACAGCAAGAAAAGTGGATTTAGCCTAAATGTGTGTCAACAGATGAATGGATAATATCACACACACACACACACACACACACACACACACACACATACACACACACACACACACACACACACACACACACACACACACACATTTCGTTTAGCCAGAGAGTAAATGAAATTTGCAGCAAAAATGGATGGAAATGGAAAATATATTAAGGAAAGTAACCCAGGCTCAAAAAGCAAAGAGTTTATGTTCTCTGAACACATGGATCCCAGTTACTGTTACACATATATCCATGAGGTGAACGTCAAGAAATTCAAGAAACTAGAAAGAAACCTGAAGACTAGAAAACAAGGGGCTTTAATGAAAGGGAGTTGGGAAAAAAATGAAATGAAGTGTAAGACCGGAAGAAAATGTGTGAAAGGTAAAGGGGGAAGGAGGGGTCAGGGTAATGAAGGGGCAACCAAGGATGGGAGGGAGAGACTTAAGCAAAACAAAATAGGTATGATAAGATCGTATGTAAGCTGGTTACTTTGTAAGCTGAATTAGGAGGTAGAATAAGATGTTTTTAACTGATTTGAACACAAAACAGAGAATTATGCATCTAAATTATTGGCACTAAGTTTGTTTTTCTGTTGTTTTTTTAATTGCCTACAAAAGATTACCCTTCAAAGAATTTGGCTGGGAATGCAAGTATATTGACTGCAAGGGCCCAATAGAGTCTGGAGATGTACATCAGCACAAGAATCCTAGAGAAAGTAGCTTTGTCTTTCCCTAACTCATGTTTGATTTTGAGGAAATAAACCACTGACAGTCAAATATACTTCCTTTTTAGTTAACTGACCTTGTCACGGAAGCCTTCACTCCACCACAAGAAGCTTCCTCTGAGATAACTCGTCTGTTTTACTGTCCCCAAGAACCACTCACAGGAAGGAGTCTCTTCTAGGGAGTACATTTATTCCTCAGAAAGGATGGCTTGCAGAGAGAATGTCTGTTAATCATTATCCATGCTGGCTCAGGCAGGACATCAAGTCCCATCAACCATCAGTTCACACGGCCCACACAGCTCACAGTTCTTCTCTTCAGCCTTAACTACATGGCCAGATTCGATCCTGAGCTTGCTCAATTAATTTGATGCTCTGGTGGGGGACACGGGAAGTGTTTTCTTGCTGACTATCACCTCTCTGGGGCTGTGAGGAGAATCTTAAAATTGTCATTTTCTTGTGCTATTTATACACTGTGTCATTCTTTTCGATCTTTACAGAGAGATAAGAGTGCATGGGGATTTTCTTTGGAAATCCACCCAGGAATTTGAGAAGAAATTTCATACAACTTAATCTTCCCAACTACCCAAGGATTGAATTCATTAACTCATCTACTTCTACCCCAGGAATTAGAATTAGAGAGTAGTCCAATGCTTCTTTCTCATGAAAACACAAAATGATAAACTTTAAACTTCTTTGCTATAAGCTTCTTCTCTTCTATTTCTATGTGAATAAGAAAACTGACAATTAATAATAATGCATGTCTGTGCTATTAGTCAGCCTGTATGATACATTCATGTCCATAGATATTCTGAGCCATGGTTTTTATTACACAAATTATTTTTTTCTTGAGAAATAATCCTTCTTTCATGGTTTCCAAATTCCCAATGTGAAACACAAAACCCAGCTTTTAATATGTTTTGTTCTGCACATTTTAATATTGTGCCTTCCATAGCAAGAACCAATTAATCATTCTTACTGAATAAAAAAGGACAATAGACAAGAAAAATGATTGTGAATTGTAAATGAAATATGTCAGGATATAAAAAGACCCTCAGTTTAAAATGAAATTGCTGAAGAAAATAAACCAAAAGACAAAAGACTTCACCTTCCAGGTGCCAGCATATTTGTGGTAGCTTGGGTCCTCCAGAGACTCAGAGCCAAAAGCAGAAAGAGATTTATTATGGGCAATTGGCTGGCCCAAATATGGGAGCTACAAAATCCTGGATCTGCCATCTACAAACTAGAAACCCAAGAGAAGGGGTACTGTACTTCCATCCATGTTCAAGTTCAGCAAAGCATAAAATTGTGGGAACAGCAATTTTATTTTCTAATGGGTCACTAAGGACAACAGTGAGAAATGTCCCTCTTATTTACACCCCTTAATTCCTGGACCTGTAAACCCTTGTGGGAAAACATGTACATAGTATATGAAATATTAGTTTTGCACAGATAGCCTCAGAAGGGATATAAACAAAATCTGCAAAGCACTACCACCTGGATGGTACTGTAAGTCAGTTTTCAAGTCCATCGCACTCTGACAATCTATTGGAAGATGCAGAAAACATGACTAGATATAGGGAACATGATATAATGAAAGGAATATGATATTTAAGATGCACCACAGGCAGAATGTTACAACGTAGTACAGGGCATGACAAGGGTGGGCCCACACCATCCTTCCCCCAGCTCAACCATCCTGTTCCCTCATGTTCCCATCCCCATTCCCTCCCTTCTATTGCCCCCCTTATCCCCAGTTTACTCATGATGATCTCATCTGTTTCCCCTTCCCAAGGCAATTCATGCATAACCTTAGGGTCCTCCTTGTTTCGTAGCTTCTCTGGAGCTGTGGGTTGTATTCTGACTATTCTTTGCTTTACTTGTGAGTGAGTACATACCATGTTTGTCTTTCTGAGTCTGAAGAGTGCCTTGAACTGGCCTAACCCAGTAATCAGACTGGCAAACACCCTAACTGTCATCATAGAGCCTTCATCCAGTAACTGATGGAAGCAGATGCAGAGATCCACAGTCAAGCACCAGGCTGACGTCCAGGAGTCCAGTCAAAGAGAGAGAAGAGCAATTATATGAGCAAGGAGGTGGGGTAAAGATCATGATGGGGAAATCTACAGAGACAACTGAACCAAGCTTATAGGAACTCATGAAATTTAGACCGACACCTGTGGAACCTGCATGGGACCAGACTAGGCCCTTTGCATAAGGGAGACAGTTATGTAGCTTGGTCTGTTTGAGTGGCCCCTGGCAGTGAGGTGGCTTTATCCCTGGTGCATGAGCTGGCTTTCTGGAGCCCATTACCTATGGTGGGACACCTTGCTCACCCTTGATTCAGGGGAGAGGGGCTTGGTTCTGCCTCAACTGAATGTACCAGGCTTTGCTGACTCCAGATGTGAGGCCTTACTCTTTTGTAGGAGGGGATGGGGGGGGGGGGTTACTTGGAAGGAGTGGGAGGAGGGATAAGAGGGGGATCTGTGGTTGGTACGTAAAATGAATAAAAATTTTTAAAATAAAAAACAAAAAGAACATAGATTAATATAAAGAGGTTAATTTAAGTTTTAAGAGTTAGGACAAACCTAAGCTAAAGCCAAGCTTTCATACTTAAGAAGACATCTCCATGTCATTATTCAGGAGTTGGCATTCCAAAGAAAGGTAGGTTACAATTAAGTATTTTTTATTCATTTTAATTTTGTGTATATGACAGCTTGCCCACATGTACATCTGTGCACCACGTGTGTGCCTGGTGCCAACGGAAGTTGGAATGCAGTGTTGGATTCCCTATAACTGGAGTCACAGAAGACTGTGAGCTGCCACGTGGGTGCTGGGAACCAACCCCTATCCTCTGGAAGAGCAGATAGTACTATCAACCATTGAGCCATCTCTCTTTCCCCTCATCATTCAGTCTTTACTGCCCCATAGATTAGTAAATATAGACCCTTTTGGAGGAGGGAATGGAGGTTGGTCGGTTGGGGGGGAAGTGTGGGGGACGGGGTGAGAGGGGATGATATTTTATTTGTGTTGAAATGAGATATTCTATTTGTATGTTAATAAATAAAGTTTGCCTGGAGATCAGAGGTCACATAGGGAGCCATAAACAGAAGTTAGGTGGTGGTAGCCCATGTCCTTAACCCGATCCCATGGCAGGCAGAGTCTCTGTGTGGTCAAGGACACAGTCAAGTACGGTGACACAGGCCTTTAATTCCAGTACCCACCATAGAGACCTGGAGGTCTGTATAGACAGGCAGTGACCAGGAAGTCATGTGGCTGGGCTTAGAGCCAATGAGAAAGCAGAACAGCAAGGCAATAAAAGTGCAATTTAGACAGAAAGAAGCTCTCTCTTGGGAAGCTACAGTGAGGTGATAAGCTAAGGTTAGTCAGTGGCTATTCACTATTTCTCTGAACTCTTTGGCTATTCCCCTGTATTTGGCTCTATGTTTCTTATTTAATAAGACTGTTTAGAAATTCGTCTACACATCACACTGAATGAATTCTCATCTTAAACATTTCTCTACTTGCCTTATTTCTCTACTTGCCTTTTATTTTCTTCTTTATTGCCCTTAGTATCCTCATTCATTTATTCTTTCTTAAGTTGGTTTTCCTCCTGACAATTCTGAAAAAGCAAATGTTTAATGTGAATAATGCAAGAAAAGCAGTGGATTATCACGTGTTCTTTAAAAAAATTCAAATGGAATGTGCAAATTTATCAAATCAAGTACAGCAGAAATCTCTTGAAACCTGAGAAATAATTAGTGTCACTCAAAGATAATTTGTAGAAGCCAAGATGTTTCTAATTAATAATTGACATTTCAGTAGAAGTAGATACATTAAATACATGAATTCTGGAATATGACTAAACCCAGAACAAGAATATTTTGACTTTGAAAGTCTAAATTCTGTCAAGATTTATTATCTTTGAGTGAATCAACTGATGTATTTTATTACCGATTTAAGAAAAATGATTACATAAATATGATGTGAGTTCTTGAAGGATCCACTTCTGAGATATTTTGCTTTATACTAATTGTCTTGTGATTATCTAAGGGACTTGTTTGAAGGCCATCACAGTGGTTCTGTTTATTCTGATATGCACATACACAGTCAGTTCATTGATGCATATTAATGCTGGAATGAAATAAATTCTGTCATTGCTATAGGCAATATTGTGTGATCAAAAGAAATCGCAAAGGGGAATTTTTCAGATCACATAAGCACTTTTCCCCTGTCTACTTCGTTCTCCATTTATCTGTATGTAAATACCAGAAATGTAGTTTTACAGGTGGTTTCTCTCTCTCCTGAGAATAATTTTCCTAAATTTTATAAAATCTGATGCTACAGAACTCCACACCTGTTATTTCTATTGCTTTTGGTAATTTCTTTATATTTAAATGTTCCTCCTTTGTGAAGTATTAAGTACAATATGTGGTGTTTGTTGTTATTGTGGTTGTTTTTGCCATGTTTGGTTAAATTTTGGTACTGGAACAAATTTATACTTTACTAATCAAATACTAATTATATTTATTAAATATGATTTTGCCAATAAAATTTAATATTGTTTGTTTTGTGTCAAATTCGCACTTTTATTCATGTTGTGTAGTAAATATTTCATGAAGCTGATATTTACTTTTAGAACATTACTTTTGTTTAACATGTCAATATGAAGATCATCATATATAGGACTAAGAGTACAATACAGGTGTCAGACTCACATCCATACAAGAATAAAACTTTATAGAAGGTTATATTTTCATCAATGGATGTTTTCTCTGATGAGACTCACGTAAGAAATGTGTGAGGTGTCTTAGGGTTTTTATTACTGTAAAGAGACAGCATGAGTATTGCAACTCTTATAAAGAAAATATTTAATTGCCGTGGCTCATTTGCAGTTTCAGAGAATCAGTCCATTACCATCATGGTGGGGAGTATAGTGGTACCTGAATTACCAAAACCTGTACCCCAGTGTGACTGATGACTTCAGAGATCTGCACCCTGGAAACCCTTAGCTCAGCTGGTGAAATAGTGTCCCTTCTCACCAAAAATTGTTGGTGCTATACAATGTTGCACAATGAACTTATGAATCTTGTAATTTTCCTGAACTTTCTGGGTCTTGCACATTTTGTTTTCTACCTGTGTCTTAGGAACCTACTTCCTACAGCAGGAAAGAAAGTTTCCATTTGGTGAAGATCTCTACATAACAACAGCACTTCTGAGAAATGGAGAGGTGGAAGCTAAACTACTGAGAGATTATTTACTATAACAAATATAAGTCTATTTTCCCGAGGAGAAGGGAAAAGACTATTTTGGCTCATGGCTTTAAAAATTGAAAATCAGTTTCTGATGTGGTAATGTAGAATAATACAGATTCAAATTTAGTTATTATTTGACTTCCATGTAGTCAACACATCTAAATATTCCCTTATTTAACTTATTTTCTTGAGGATTTTTGTCACAATGTAGAGAAACTAAGGCAAAATGCAATAGTTTAAGTAGTGGGAGACTATAGAATACAGTTACTGTGAGATGGTTGGTCAGTGAAGTTGAAGGTCTGTCATGTGTTACAAGTAGAATATAGCTTTTGATTGAAGGGGTGTGTGTGATACATGACTTAGACATTTCCAGATGATGCAATAAGCCAATGAAAGCATCATTTACAAGATACATGATAGGGAAAGAGTTTGGTGATATATCATTTTTTCATGTATATTAAGCTTAAGATTTCTGGCATGGGATTGAGTATAAGACGTCATATTCACATGCTGGCCAGAATTGAAGTTGACAGCATAGAACTGATAACATAGTTAACTGATCTTTTTAAGGATACATTCAGAAAAAAATAATAATAATTGTTCAGAATATCAGAATACATTGTTCAGAAACTTAACATCTGGTATTTATTCAAAGAAAGATAAATTAAAGCAGCCTATAAAGAGCTGGAGATATCAAAGTGGACCTTTTGGGTCCCAAAAGTTGTAGAAACCAAAGAAAAAAGATTCAAGCTTTTTATTTCTTCCTTTTTTAAATCAAATGGTGATGAACAAGTTGTAAAGGTGATTTTCAAATTAGTTTAGATAGAAACCTTAATTGCACTAATTATATTTGAATCTAGAGAATACGGTGGTTATAAGTTACTGGAAGATGCTACTTTAATATCCCACACAATTGATTTAAAAAAAAAAAAACAGAGCAGTAGCTAGAAAGAGAAAAGATGTGTGATGCTGCAATTTCTGTTTCAGGATGAATTTCCCTTGCCTTTGCACAGATGTAACGTAGACTGCTGATAGAGGCAAGGACATAGGAGAAGAGGAGAATAGGAGAAGGACAATATCGTAATTAGAGAAAAGTTCTTGAGGAAAATAATAACTGGGAGAGGGGACACTGAAAGCCCTGCATGCAGAAACAGTTTCTGTCTGAGAACAAAATGTAAATGCGAGGTTATCCCAGGCTTGAAGCATTTATATGAACAAAAGATATATACACACACATATATATATATATATACATATATATATTCATAACACTGGAACATATTGCTTGATATTTAAATATTTTATGATGATGTAAACACAAAGAAATCAAGCAATTTGATTACATAAATATTAAGACTATAATTTGACCAAATATCATAAATATTGCATAAAATGTTGAAATAACAAAACCCTGTTAGTGATGTGAAACACAACACAGAGTAAAGAAAATATGTTATAAATAAAAGACAAATATATTCTTAGAATAAAAATCCTAAGTTGAAAATACCAAGAAAGGCAATGACTACATGTGATACAGGAAACGGCAAGAAACATTCGTTCCCATTTAATGAAGAAACAATGGGCAAACTGCACAGCTACCTGTTTACTAACCCACTAGAGGTACTGTAGGCATTTGTAGCTATCACCTTACTTTGAGCACTCCACAGGGATAGTAAAAGGTAGCATAGAGAAAGCCTTGTGGAGTTGGGTGATAAAACCGAATTCATTCAGTAGGCCCCTTTATGTGGGCATTGACATTCACAAGAGCTTCTGACCTTCACCTTCCACATTTTATTCTCACTTTGTGTGAGTGAGGAGAGTCAGAGCTTGGGCCCTGCCAGCACCTGTTGGTGCTGTGGTCTTAACTCCACCTTGAGTTGCTTATACCAACTCTCAAAGACTTGATTTTCATGTAATTGACTCTTGGATTTAGTCTGGAGACACTGGTTTTCATTAGAGGAATGTAGGATAGGTAGGAAAACATTCACAGAGGAGGAGAATTCAACAGAGAGGTGGAAAGAAGATGCATAAGCATTTCTAGACAAAATACTAACATAGAGAATGCTTAGCAAGTGTGATCAGTGATATGAGCATAGACAGAGAATGTTGTCTGGTCATTGGAGAGAGCGCATAGCTGGAAATATGGGCAGGATTCTCACTGCTGCTAAGTGTAAGATGAAAAAAATTGCCTGAATTTTGAAAGCTTTGTTTAGATTTGAAGAACATAGTCTTCTCCACAATGACTGTGCATCTATCTGGTGTTCACCAGCTCATCTTTCAATTCTTTAAAAAGGGAGGAAAAGAAAAAAAGAAATAGAAAAATGATGTCTCAGAAAAAGCGATTAGAGAATAGACAAATAACTCCATCATAATTCAAAATAAACCATGGAAATTGCTGCCATTTTCCTGAAATGCTACAAAAAGCTTGTGAAGGATAATATCTTTGTATCTGAAATGATTCTGCTCCCCTCTTCTTCCGCAGAAACAGAAGTTCAACAGAGAATATGCAATGGAAAGGCAGGAAAGAGTTGGGATGCATTTTACATTAATTTCCTTCAAAGGCTAAAATCTAAAAATGTTAAGTTACAGTTTCCATTAGTTTGGGCTCATTTCTAAACCTTGACAGGTGCCTGATAATATAATCTCATGTACACTGTTCAATGTCACAAATGGAAAAGTTAGCAGTAAAAGTAATTTCAGACAACATCATGATTTATCATGTCTTAATTTTTACAGCCTTCATTTAACCTTTTCATGTTCAAGGAATGACTGTATTCAGACTTACATAGTAACGAAATTCCTTGATGTCAAGAAATACAGGGCAATGACATTCTGCCTCTGCTCTCATAAGGGATGCTCAGTGACGGCTAAGATGGTAGATAACTGACACTAATTGGTACCGCTGATTGCCGTGGCAGATCCTCTTCATGATAACTGTGTGTGCAGAGTATCTTGATACTCTCTTATATTAAATACATGCCTCTATGAAATCAGCCCTCTGGTATCTACAACTGAATAATAAATACGTTTGTAGCTACTGGATGTGATACTCTAAACATGATATTACAGCTTTAGCTTTAGAGATGCATTTAGAAGTAATGTACAAAAGCTGTGGACTACAAAGAATGTATTCCTTATAAAGTTTTTCTTGTGTTCATGAACAGACAAGTATAAATGTAAAAAATTATTCTGTCTGAAATATAGCCACAAATGCTGCTGATGCCTGTATCTGATGGAGAGCCTGCAAGTTTCTCCCCTTTAAAGTGATATTTAAATAATTGAAATCTTATTAGATATGATTTTAAACCCTTTTTTCCTCTTAATATCTTCAAATAATAAGCCTTTCCCCAGTGTATTCCCACAACATCGCCTAATAGCAATAAACATTTTTAATGGTTGCATACAATTATATTAAGTGGTTCCTCACCATGTACTTGGCCTTCCCCCCTGCTTGGAAATGTAGGTTATTCAGATTTTGCTATTATAAAGCTAACTATGTTTAATATCTCTATGCATTCTGATCTTCTCAATTTTTAATTGATCTTTGTATAAACAGTTGTAAATTTCCAGAACATCCTCAGAAATTCTTAACAGTGGAGGCCGGTTACCTAACTGTAGTACAATCCATACTCTGCTCACCTGCTTTAAAATTAAGCATTAGGAAGACATTCCAGCCTAGGCCATAAGTCTTTCCCTTTTTTCCCCTAACTATATTTCACTGATGGCGACAGGCAGAGGCCTTGCTAATGAATTCACTTGCTGGTACTATGAGTAAAGGAATTACCTATTGGCAGCTTTTGAGCCTTCAAAAGTGAATGACACTGCATTTACACTTATTGTTTTCAAGACTGGCATTTCAATTTCACATGAAACAAGTGTATATCGCAAAAACAATAAATCTTTTTCGTGAATATATGTAGCTGTCTGTGCGTGTCTAGGTGTGCTCTGGTACACATGTCTATGGATGTTCATGGAGGCCAGAGGACCACATTGACTCTCATTCCTCAAGTACGGCCTACCTTCTTTGCTGAGTCTGGGTATTTCATTGACCTAGAGCCCACTGAGTCAGCCACATTGACTGACCAGTAACCTAGGGCATTGATCTGTCCTGAGCTCTCTAGAACTGAGATTACAGACATGGAGCCTCTTGTTCACATGGGCTCTGGAGGCCTGGACTAAGGTTCTCATGCTTATATGAAAAGCACCTTTCTCCATCTCCAAAATCCATGTCTATTCTCTATTTTTCAATCTGTGGATTTTTATTTCCACTTTGCATATAAAAATTTTAAATATTTTAGGAGAAAATTCTAGCCAAAATAATTCATTGTTATTTATTTAGGACATTTTGGTGTTTGTTTTTTTTTTCAAAATAAAAAAAAAAATGCTAAATGCATCATGTCCGGAATGGTTAATAGATTGTCTCAAAATTGCATACAATGAATTCCTTCTTTATATATATATATATATATATATATATATATATATATATATATATATATATATATATATACTTTCTCTTTTATTACATAATAAGACAATATTTAATAAGTGCTATTTCTTGGCAGTCAGTTCTTTTTTATCACTCTGATCCTCTAATTTGACATCAGTTTCACAGTATTTAAATTAGGTCTGGGTAGGCTAGAGCTCTCTCAATGCTCTTTCTTCTACATTAGAATTCTTTTTGTAGTCTGCCCCGTTCACTTTTCCTCTTAAGCTTTGGAATCATTTGGTGGAAGTTTCAAAATAAATTCTGTTAGCTTTTCCAGGAGAATTTAATTAATTCATTAATGAATAGGGGCTAAGATCCATCTAAGACTAATTCCCCCCTAATAAGTGGATAATATGAAGTTATCATTTAATATCCTGAAGATGGCTTGTCAAAGTCACCTCGTTCAAAGTAAGGGAAGCTGCTTTTTTTGCTGTGGGCAGTAGTGAAAACAGAAATTCAACTGGTCACGGTGTAGAGAGTAAATGACTGTTGAAAGCTCATTCATAAACAGGGCATCTGTATCAATATTCCAAGGAACACCTTGGAATAGAGGGCAAAAAGAATGCAGGATCCAGAGTTTGCTGCAGAACTGTCTTCTGGAGCTGGCATGTCTGCTGTACCCAGTGCTCACTGCAGCTGCAGTCGCCTGCACGAGATCTACTTAAAACTGGCTCATCATCATGTCATCGTATGTGAGGGATGTTCTTCAGGTCCACCCATCATTGAGGAATTGCTGGAAGTTTATGGATACAGGACGATTAATTTTCTTCAGTGGCGTCCTGTTAAGTTGCTCATGTTAGAGTAAATAACCTCACTCATAGTTAAATAAAATTGTCAAAAGAAATAACATCAATTTTTAAACTTCTCACTACCAAGGTTTCAGGAAAGTAGGTAGACAAGGTATAGAAGCTGAGTGATGGGGAAAGTGCTGTTAGTACTGTCTTCTCTACGTGACGTAGCCTTTGCACTCACCAACTCACAGCAGCTGTAGCTACCTATGTAAGCCCTGCATAAAATCAAGCCAACCAAAATACCAGTATAGACAAGGTAGATGGACTCCAGGCCCTACCGCATACTGAGGAGATACTGGATAGTTGCTGGGGGAGGAGAAATCGTTCTTTATTGAGAATATGGCCAATGGCAGGCTATCCATTCTCTACTGGATGGCTCCACACCCATGTACATGTGGCAGCACTGACTGGACTTTCTTGGTTGTCAAAAAACAACCAACCAACAACAACAGCAACAAAAATCCATGAAGCCAGGTTGTGGGGGGGGGTATGTTAAGGTAGATATGGAAGAAGTTGGATGGGGGAAATGAGAAGGTAAACTAAGTTCATATTTCATTGTATATATCTATGAAAATTTTAGAAATGAGAAAAATATTAAATGATAGAGTAGGAAAGGAGGTGTTGAGAAGAACAAAGTTTCATTAGAAGAAAAAGGGGAATTAACAGATGATAGAAAAGTGTTGAGGATGACCAAATCCTGCATATACCTGTATAAAATTGTCAAATTACAAATAAATAACTAAATGCTTTCTTGGCCATGGGACTCCATTATGCATTAATATGACTCTTCTGTGTCATGACATGATTATTATTTATTAAGTTTTACCAACCATTGTCTGAGAACATTTTGAAATATAGGAATTACAGAACATCAATAGGCATTCCTGTGGCTCATGGGGAATATATAGAGCAAGTAGGAACCAACATACGATATTGGTTGTTGACATATACCCAGAATCCTACATAAAGCAAGGAGGAAAGTATGTAAAAGGTTCACAGCCTAAGAGTTATCTATCCAGACACCAGAGTGTTGCATGTTTCTCAAACTACATTAATCACAGAAGATTAGACTGAAAACTTATGTAGAAAAAGGCCTTCTTACCTTTAATCAGCATAAGTGGTATCTAATCCACTGGTGTCTGAGCTAAATGGACAAAATTACTTTCATAGTAGCATTACATCTCAGTACTCTATTCCATAAATAGTATTATAACTCTATGCAGTACTCCATGTATGTCTAAAGTAGTGCTATTCCCAGAAGTATTGTTTCATAATATTAGTTTTATTAACACATTCTTTTCTCACCAGAAAAATAAAGCAGAGACTGTCATAATAGTTTTCTGTTTGATTTGTTTAACTATACCTCAAATGATTTTATATAGAGGACTCTTAATGATTAATTCATGAGAAAAATAAACTGATAAGTAACAAGGGTTGTAATGAACACAAAAAGAAGAAACAATAAAAAGTAGGGAATGATTTATTTTCTCATTTTATTAAAAATAGATTATTTTCTGGCCAGGTGGCAGTGGTGCATACCTTTAATCCCAGCACTTGGGAGGCAGAGCCAGGCAGATCTCTATGACTTCAAGACCAGACTGGTCTACAGACTCAGTACAGACACCAAAATTATACAGAAACCCTGTCTTGAAAAAACAAAAAACAAACAAACAAAGGAAGCAAAAAAATAGATTATTTTCTCCTGATTACAATTTCTCCTCCCTCTACTCCCAGTTCTTCCTATCTCCTTTCTAATCTAGATTTACTCTATTTCTGATTCTCAATAGAAAAGAACAGACTTCTAAGAGATAACAAAAAATCATAACAAAATAAAATAAAAGAAGATAAAACAAAAACTATCACATCAATGTTGCACAAGGATAATAAACAGGAGGAAAAGAGCCCCAAGAGAAAGCACAAGAATCAGAGACCCACTCATTCACACACTCAGGAGTCCTATAAAAAATAAACTGAAAGCTATAGTATATATCCAGAAGACTTAGTGCAGACCAATGTTGGTCCTGTTCTTTCTGTTTCATCCTCTGTGAATTTGTTTAAGCTTTGCTCAGTTGATTTAGAGGGCCTTGATCCTATTGATCTCCATCACAGATATTCCTGAACAGACAAATGGATGAAGAAGATATGTTACATGTACACAATGAATTATTACTCAGCTTTAAATAAAATGACATCATATAATTTGTAGGCAAATGGATGTAACTAGAAAAAAATTACTCTGAGTGAGGTATCCTAGACCAAGAAAGATAAATATGGTGCATATTCATTTGTATGTGGGTATTAACCAGTAAATAATTGATAACCAGTCTATAGTCCCAGAGAGGTCAGATATCGCCCTATGATGGGAAACTAGATTTTATGAGTGGACTGGTAACTAGGGGTGGGGGATGGGAAAGGTAAAATCAGGTGAGAAGAGAGAGGGGAGATTGGCTTAAGGCAAGATATACAGGAAGAGAAGACAGCTAGAATTAAGAGGCATTTGAGGCATGGTATTGAAACCTAGTGCAGTGAAAACTTCTTAAAATACATGAAAGCAATCCAAATGAAGTCTCCAGATAATGAGGGAGACGGCTTCCCAACTGACCTTCTCTCATTAACAAAAGAAGCTTTCAGTAGTAGGTCTGGGTTAAATCTGATTGAGTTGTTGTCCCATGAAAATCCCAAATAATATAGGCAGTTGCCAAGATAATAGGTTGCTCTCTGCAAAAGGACAGCAATGTTCTATTGCTCACAATAACATCCACACAACTCATTGAACATGGAATTGTGAAACTGATGCCTACATAGAACTTTCAATCTCATCTTGTAGTTGTCTTTGGTATGAGGCAGTATCTGTAGGCTACCAAAGGAGAAATATAAACACCAATGCAGCCACAAAATCCTTTGATGTACAGTACTGTCGCACCTGCAAAATATGCTGGTGCAATGGTGGCTCATAACTTCAGGGAGAAAGCAACCAATGTCTGATTTGCCTTAAGGCCCATTCCACAAGAGGGAATGAAACCCATGATGAAACCCATACCCAGCACATCATGGGTGACCAAGAACTAGAAACCAGATAGCCCAGAAACTTAGGGTAAAACCAAATACTACTGATTTACAAAAAGAAAAAGTAACAAGAAGACTCCTAATGATATTCTACTATACTCACAGATCAATGCCTTATTCT